>NC_048910.1:3910021-4023185 GCF_011077185.1 Oxyura jamaicensis | reverse complement strand
AAGGAAAATAAAGAAAAAACGAAAGAACGCAAGAAGGGGGTGGAGGGGAAGGGAGAAATAAAAAAAAAAAAAAAAAAAAAAAAAAAAAAGAGAGTGTTTTTCCGCCCCAGTTTTGAGTCTGCCTCCACCTCGGTCGGGCTCTGAGCGCACCTCACCAGTCGAGCACCGCGGGCAGCTCGCCTCTCCCGCAGCCGACCCGGAGCCGCCTCAGCCGGGTGGCCTCGGGCAGGGCAGCGAGCGGCTGGCGGGGGCGGCGGGGAGCTCCGGGAGCAGGGGGCGCAGCCGGGACCGGGACCGGGATTAGGACCCGGGATTAGGACCGGGGTCGGGGCCAGCACCGGGGGTCGCCCCCCGGGCTGGGGAGTCCCCCTCTCGCCGCCCCCTTCCGTGGGTCGGGGGAGGGAGGAGCGGGGCGGGGGGCAGCGGCGGCCCTTCCCCGGGGGCTGCCCTCCCGCGGGGGGCGGAGCGGCGGGGCCCGGAGCCTCGGAGCGAGGGGCTGCGGGGCCGCCGCCGCCGCCCATGGAGCCCAACGGGACGGCGGCGGCGGGGGGCAACGGGACGGCGGGGGGCGGCGGGGGCGGCGGGGGAGGCCCCCCCGGGGGTGGAGGCCCCCTGCTCATCCCGTCGGCTTTCGGGACGGTGCTGTCGGTGATGTACGTGGCCGGGGTGGCGGGCAACGTGTACACGCTGGTGGTGATGTGCCACTCGGCGCGCTGCGCCGCCCCCATGTACAGCTCCATCGTCAGCCTGGCCCTGGCGGACCTGCTGTACCTCTCCACCATCCCCTTCATCGTCTGCACCTACCTGGCCCAGGACTGGTACTTCGGGGACCTGGGGTGCCGCATCCTGCTCAGCCTCGACCTGCTCACCATGCACGCCAGCATCTTCACCCTCACTCTCATGTGCACCGAGCGCTACCTGGCCGTCACCCGGCCCCTGGACACCCTGAAGAGGTCACGGGGCTACCGCAAGGTGACAGCGGGCGCCGTCTGGTCGGTCTCGCTGCTGCTGACGCTGCCCATGATGCTGATGGTCACCCTGACCGAGGGGAGCAAGGCAGAGGGCAAGGTGAAGAGGATGTGCGCGCCCACCTGGAGCGTGGATGCCTACCGGACCTACCTGACAGTGCTGTTCAGCACCAGCATCATGGCCCCGGGAATCATCATCGGCTTCCTCTACACGCGCCTGGCCAGGACCTACCTGGAGTCCCAGAGGAACCCGCCCCACAAGGAGAAGAGCAAGAGGTCCCCCCGGCAGAAGGTCCTCATCATGATTTTCAGCATCGTGCTGGTCTTCTGGGCCTGCTTCCTGCCTTTCTGGATCTGGCAGCTGGTGCGACTCTACAGCAGCTCCCTGCAGCTCACCACCCAAACCCAAAAGTGCATTAACTACCTGGTGACCTGCCTGACCTACAGCAACAGCTGCATCAACCCCTTCCTCTACACCCTGCTCACCAAAAACTACCGGGAGTACCTGCGCAACCGGCACCGCAACTTCTACAGGTTCACCTCCTCCTTCCGCAAGAGGGGCTCCAACCTGCAGTGCTCCTGGGGACGCTCCATGTCCTCCAGCAACCAGTACGACTACAGCTCGGAGGCCCTGGGCATGGCCACGCTGAAGGACAAGTGAGGAAGAGGAGGCTCTCTGGAGACATCAGGATCAGAAGAGCATCTGGCCAAGGTAGGGCTTTGGGACCCTTTTGCCCTGCAGGGTCCTAAAAACTCGTTTCTGGTGATCGCTATAGCTCAGGGCAAGAATTCATGTGACACCAAGTACTGTGAGATGCTTTTCAGTTTCTTGGGGCTTAGGGCTGTCAGGGGGAGTCCTGCTGGCAGCGGGTGTGGATGAATCCTCTAGTTAGGGTGCAGAAGATGAGGCGGATACTTTGTTCAATTCTTCGGCAAACTCTTCTCAAGCTTTGCTGCACTTGCTAAGCTCCAGCTCTGCTCCGGTTCTCCTGTGTGATTTCTCAGCGCTGTCCTCCAGTTACAGCTGGACCAGGTCCACAAAGGTCTGAAATTGTCCTGGGATTGCTTAACTTAGCTGCAAGCCCTGGGTTTGCCCTATATATTACTATTATCAGTTCACAGTGTGCATAAGGAGACTTTAAGCCCCTTTTTCTATTTCCTGTTTATTATAGTGCACTGCAGTTCGATCAAGCTCTATTTCAGTTTGATCAAAATCTCTACTTTAAAATTCATTGCAGCAGTGCTGCAAACTCCTAGCATTTAAAAACCATGAGGTAAGCTGTCAGAAAACACTGGGTTATCTAAAAAGGCATCTCATATTTTCACTTTTCTACCCAAGATGATTTTAATCTGCCACTGATTTTAAGTTTGTCCCTTTCTCAGCAGTCAACAGTTTGAAAAACTGAAAATTTACCTTGGAAAATAAAAAAATCTTATAATCCTGTCACTCAGAGAGCTGAGGCTCTAAAAAAATGACTGACACCTGTACTGTGAGATTCATCATAAAAAGGACAAATTTAACCCTGACAAATCTCACCAAAAGCATTTTGCCTCGATGTATTTTGCTTATTCTCTTCCTACTTAGCATCTAGTGGTAAACCTCCACCAGAGATGCTAGAGATGCCTGTCAACTATAAAACTTCAGTTCATAAAATAAATTATGATTAAGAAGTGGACCATGTCAGGTTTTCCCTCCCTCGTTCTCTTCACCCAGCCCGAGGGGTGCGTTTACCAGGGAGAGGCTGCTGCTCTCAGCTGTGCTCTAAGGAGCTCATTTAAGTGGGGATAAAGTTGTGTTCAAGCCATCTGCCCCGACTCCGGGGATAACTAAAGCGCAGCAAGAGCTGCATAAACTATTGTCAGCAGCTGGCCATGTCCAGGGACTTCTGAAACAACAGACAGCTGCTTAAGGAACAGTCGTTTCCACTTTTTTATGGCATCTCCCTACCCCGACCTGACTGAGAGGAGGAACTCAGCAGCCCTATGGTGGTACTGGGTTTCCGTGTCCTTGGGTGATCCTCTCGCAGCATGTGCCAAGCTTTAGGGTACTTCTGTGCTCAAGCGGAGACACAAAGTGCCTACACAGCAGCCAAGGATGGGGAGCAAAGAACACATGCTGGATTTTATGCAGAAAGGCAGAAAAATAACCCCCTCGGGGCACGTGTTGGACAAAGACCAGGGAAATGGGTTCCGGTGCCTGAAGTCTGGCATTCTTCATATAGGTGCAGTTTTTGGGGTGCTTTTTGGGAAGGGGCAATAGGGAACTCACCTTAGCATTGCTTACATTACTTTTCATCACAGGACTTTCTTCAAAATGCTTGCGACCCACTTTGTGGTGTTCCAGCATCATGCAGACTGCCAAGTTGGGTGGTAGAAATGGATGTGATGGTGCCAGCTTCCTTACAAACGCGGGGGACTAAAGCACAGCTCTTGCTGGGAACTGGCAGGGCAGAGTGGGCTTCAGTAGTTGTAAAGAACTTTTCAGGAACTAATTCATTTCTTTTTATTATTAATTCTGAAGCCATTGTTCCTTTCCCTTTGCTTCCCATTTCCGAGGCTGGAAGTCACTCCCCTGTAAGAATAACACAGATAAGACTTAACTCAAAGGGCGGAGTGGGAAGGCTGGAGCGTGTGCGTCATCCGCAAAGTGTGACGCTGTGCTGCTCACGGAGCACAAGAAAAACCCACCCTGACCTGAAACAGTCCTGATGGGTCTTGATTTCCAGTGCTTGGCCTGAGGAGAAAGTTCTTGAAAGCCACGGTCCCACCCCAGCATTGCAAGGCGGCTATAGGACGGGTGGTTATCCCATATGAAATAGTGTGTATCTGTTACCAGGTGTGTAGGGGAAGCAGATGATGGAAAAGCGGTGTAGGTATCAAAAAGAGCATTAGGGAATACGCATCCTGCCTCAACAAACACGTGCTAAAACATCTAGTGCCAAACAGCCTAAAACCATAGTTAGTAATGAGAAGGGGGAGCTGGAAGAGAGCTGTGCTTGAAAAAAATAAAATAAAATCTTAAAAAAGAGAAAAGAAGAGTGGGTTACATACACAGTCCTACCAGAATGGATAGCCAACAGAAGGGTTTGGTTAGGGTGGGCTTAACTCCACAAGCCATCCCCTAGCAGGCTCCTCCTGCCCCCCTGAGCAGCACATGGGGTGCACACTTCGTGCCGTAGCATTGGAGCTGCTGACACCAAAAGGCAGATGGAGAAGCACCCAAATGAAAGACCAAGTATGAGGCATTCATCACTGTCGAGTTTCTTGACCAACTTCAGCCCATTCCATCTCAGAGCCGCTTCCCTCTCCCATCAGGCTCTGATGAACCCATGTGAGATTCCTCTAAGGAGAGACGCAGTAAATTTGATGACACCCACAAAGCATGTTGTTCGGGCAGAGGAGAGCCCGAAATACATAAGCAGAACTGGCCAGCGATCAGAAGACACCGCTGTGTGTAATGAACAGCAGCCCTTTAGCAGCTCAGCATGTGGCATCCCCCCGCCTGCAGGAAGCGCCGCGGAGCCGTGGCTCTTTGCAAATGCAACTCCTCGGGAGCCTCTCGTACTCCTAGGGATCAGAGCAAAATTTAAAAGATAAATTTGTGTAAACAACATCTCTCTTATTGTCTCATCGGACCAGTTAAACTGCCAAAAGTCAGTAGCTTTGACACACTTAATAAATATCCTGCAAGAGCAGATGCATTAACTGAGTTCCTCTTGTCTGTAACTGTGGAAGCTTTGACTGTTCTCAGTGTGCTCACATGTTGGAAACAGGCATAGTCTTGATATATCTTCCTGTAACAACAAAACGGGGTAGTTAACTTTGGGATTGCTGCTGCCTGCCCGTAGCACAGAGCCTAGTCCTGGGCTTACACAAGCTGTAAGCTCCCATATGGGGTAGCTCTGCCTGCTGCTCACCCAGAGTATTTTGGGGAGGACGTGGGACTCCACACTTTGGGGTTGGTGGGATCTCAGTTCATGAGCACAGAGTTAATGCAGGCACAACAAAACTGCTGTAAAGCAGCCCAAGCTATTTTCTGTATGAGGCAGGAGCATTACCTGTCTTCGACACTAAAAGGGATGAGTCAGGGCTCCTAAAATCATGAGATGAAAAACACACCAGCTCTCCACAACCAGAGAGGTTACAAAGTCTTTTCATATGGAAATTGGGATAGTCACATAACCAGAATCCAGATGATGCGGCTCTGGAAACTGCAAGCATCTTATTATTTAGGTAAACCTGAAACATCTCAGCTTGGGCTGAAGTAACAGCAGGGAAGTTCATCGGGCTGTAACTAAGCAAAATGTGGTGAATTATTTTAAAACAGCGTTGCTTTGGCTGTTCTCCTACATTCCAAGCACGCAAGATGTGTGTGCCCTATGCAATTCTACTGCAGGTTTAGAGACATAGCTAGTCTCTAAACGGAAAATGGTAATTTTAGGAAAGACAACAATATTTTTGTTGCTGGGGCAGAAGTTGTCCCTGCAAAACTCCATATGGGCTTTACAGGACAGAAAATAGCTTAATCACTAGAAAATCTTCTCCAACATTCCTTGGTGTTTAAATCTGTATGCCCCACTCTGTTCCCCCCCAGCTCACCAGAAAGAGCAGGCTGTGAAAGAAAAGCAGCTTCATCCTGAGTGCTCTTTCCTTCCTTTAATCTAAGGTAGCATCTACTGCAGCAACAGCAATTTTTCTGTTTTCACTTGAAAAAAGAAAAGGCAAGTCCTTTGTGGGACAAGTGAGAACACTTGTTTTCCCCATGCTCAGGAGAAAACGTTTGAAGCTTACTGACTTTTTGCAGACTTCACCTTCAATCACACATCTTTGATCATCTTCCTCCCCACTTTTTAACAACACATTTGCAGTAAACACTTAAAAGCCCCGCATTTACAATTTAATTGTGTATGCAAGCAAATCATTAACATTTAAGCTCCTATTTAGCAGTCATTTTTGGTGCCTATTGTGTGATGGAATACCAGGAAAGGCAGTGGAGGTGATTTTATGAGCGCTTTGTACCTCGCACGGCACGCTGCCCAGTTATATTAGCCCAGGAGATCAGGCAGGGTGACAAGGTTGCTCTGCTCAGAAGCAAATACAGAATCTGTTCCCCCGGCAGCATCAGAATAGAAAGTGCACGAACTTCGTATCTGAGCCCAGCCCTTGAGCGGTGGAAGCAGATAACGCACATTTCAGAAATGCCGGTCAGCCCCGGAAAGTTGGCCGTTGTGTTTTGGAGTCCCTCTGGTGGCAGCAGCAATCTTCCCTCCAGAGGTTCTCAGGAAGGAAATTTGCTTTTTATTTTAGGTTTTAAAACGTAGCAGTTGCACACAACCTGAATACATAACAGCACTTAATTTCTTTAAAATATAATGTTGCCACAACATCTCCTGAACACAAGTCTGTTAGGCAGAGAAAACCCACTCCCAAGTGCTAACTTTGCTCTCCCACCTTTCTTCCTGTGCCGAACCTGGACTAACTTTACCCCATCATTTTGCACAGCAGCCTTGCTGGCAGCACCCACGGAAACACCCGGAGCTGGTGACTAACTACAGCTTAGCCCAGCTGCAGATTGCTTTTGCCATATAATATTAGTTGCTGTTGTCAGTTTCAAGTTTTTCAGGGGAACTGGAGAGACTTGGAGTTAATTGCTATAGCTTGGAAGAAATAAATTGCTTTGTCTTCAGAACTGTAGCAGCAGCTTCACAGAAAATAAGTACCCTTTAAAGTGATTATTATTACTGCTATACGATTTTTTTTTTGCCCTTGATGGGGAATGTACCTAAAGCACAGCAGAGGGAAAAGATGCGTCAGCTGGGAGCAAAGCACCCGGGGGATTTGGGTGGCCCAGGGTGAGTCCCACGAAGGCAGGGGAAAGAGCTCGCTGACAGCTCACTTGGCCAAACCTCTAGGATGCAACATGCAGCAGGGGGACATGTGAAATTAATAGTTACTGAGGTTTATTAAAACCATAAAGGGGATGTATATCAAAAGCCCCACTGAGGAACCCATACCACACCGAATTTGTGGTGTGGTGTGTGACACCCCTGGGGCAGCCTCACTGCAGCCTGGAGGGTTTCAGGTGCTCAGAGCTGAGCTCCGTGATCTGCAGTCCCAGCTGGAGCCTTCCTGCCCCCAGAGAAGAGGATCCCACTGGGACACACCAAAGCAAAACTGCTGCAATGTTTGCCTTCCCCCCATCCCAACACAAGAAAAGAAACAATTAAAAGAGGTAAGGGAAAAATGAATCCTGAAGAATTCTTTTGGCATTCAGGCTCTGCTTTTCTGATTTTCCTTGGGAACTCGTTTGTAATTTAATTTTTAATTTAAATGAAACATTTTTGTAAGTACTAGGAACACTTCTAAAGCGAGAAGCAAGGTGAAGAGTTAAGCACTTGTTGAATTTATCAGGGAAGGCTGCACTTCACTAATGGGGAAGATCCCACCCAAGCCCTCCATCAAGATCTCTGGAGGGAAATCAGTAAATAACTTGGTGCAAACCACTCCACATATCGGCCGTGGTTGGCAGAGGACACAATCCTAAAGCAAATGGTGCAAACGGGGAAGAAGTAAGATCTGCTAAGTTTGTCTCTGCGTGTTTAGGCCAGTGTCTCTCTAAGATGTCATCAGCCTTTCCTTGTGCACGCCCGATAGGATCTTGAGTTCATCTCCTGAATTCTTAACTGAAAACAAATATGAATTCATCCAAACAAAGCAAGGCTGATTCCTGAAACTAAATGTGGTGTGTCCATAAACAGCAAGTTTTGGAGACAGTCACAGCTTCATATATGTGCTCCTCTAAACCTCATCAGAGACTTCTACCAAATTTAGAACACTTCTACACCTTTTAGTTTACCATATTGGCTTCACATTTGAGAGCCACAGGGGTGGCTTGTGCAAGAAGCCCCGCAGGAAGAGGCACTACATAGCAGTGCTTCTAACAAAACCCCACTGATTTCAATTGACTTTCTGCTTTTTCCTTCATAACAGATTGTTTTTTCTTTCATTTAACACTAGAAGGGAATGTCTTAGAGGAATGGCATTACTATGAAATCAGCTGGAGCCCGAGTTACTTCTACCCCCACATTTTGAAAGCTGCTTTTGGCGCTTGGTTCAGGAGCGGCAGCAGCACTGTGCAGGCAGCAGCAGCGGTTATCTGATCCCACTCGAGTGCGTGTCTTTATCTTCCTTCCCATCATCTGCCGGTGGGGACTCACAGGCCATTCATCCTGAAAGCTGTTGATAAGTAATCCAGGCAGGCTTGAAAGCATGATAGCTAATAAAATCCAGAGGAGATTTACAGGGGCTGTGATGCTGCAGCCTCCTATCGAGACAGCATTTGACATGGGAGCTGAAAAGGCAGATTACTGTGAGTGGGAGGAGGTGGGAAGTCCAGGCTTCTCTTTCAGAACCACTATGGACTTGCAGTGTGACCTCGGAGGAGTCACTTGCCCCTGTGCTGCTGCTCAGTTTGCCACCTAAAAAACAGCGATGCAATTTCCGTGGTCTGCCCGAGTGTCTTAAGACACTGCTAATGTGCGTGACATGTTTTGAGATCCTTGGTCTTATGTACAAAAGTTCAAAGCTCTTCTTTTAGGAGTAACTCAGGATTCCAGTTAGCTATTAATGGTCAGATGGAGGAAATGTTTGTGTACCAGAAGAACTTCTCATCCATTTTTAGATCAATGGCAGCCAGTCAACAAAGATTATAATTTAGCCCCCAGCAATGGCAGCTGCGCTTGGCTGGCATCTCAGGGAGCACGGCTGAAATGGTTCCGATAAAAGCATCATCATTTCACTGCATCAATACCCTCTCTACAGCCTCTCCCCGGGTAAGAAACAATAGCAGGAGCTATGGTAAGGAAGCAAAATCTTTCTTCTTTACCTCCTGGCAGCTTTTTTTCCCCACATCGTGGGTTAGGAGCACTGGGGTTGGTGAAGGTAAGGGCAGTTCACCCCTCCCAGCCACAGCCCGTGCCGCGGCCTGCTCCAGTGCTGGATCCTGATGCAGAGGAGGCTGAACAGAGAGAATGGTCCTGATTGCTAAACACGGCAGTGCTTCCCTGTCATTTTGTTCTTGGCATAGTTTTAGAGTGATTAAATCTGTCGAGGAACCTCCGCCTGCCTTAGGCGCAGCACGAGTAATTCCCAACAACAGAAGCAGAGGAGATAGCAACCAACTAACTTTGCTTCGCTACTTTCATTTGTCTGTTTGTTTTAATACAAACACAAGTTTATTGTGGCAAGCATCTCCCTAATTTCAAAGTGCCGCTCTGTCTTTGCAGCAGCTTCTCTTAGGGAGGATAAGAAAGTGAAGCTCTGCAGCCTCTGGTGCCCGAAGTTATGGGTAAAGCTCTTTGCAGATCTGGGGGCCCACACTGGAGGGATGGGGACAAAGCAGGAGCAGCACTTGCCCTTATTCCTCCATCCATCCATCCATCCGTCCATCCATCCAAGTGAATATTTTCTCAGTGTGCCCTGGGTACTCACCATCTATCTCTGTTATTCAGAAAAAAATACATAAAACCTAAAAGTAGTCTTGGGTTTAGTCCAATAAAAGGCAAGAAAAAAAACTGTTACTTCACAGCCTTATGCTCCCCTCGTGCTTGTAATGCCAGAAGGCCCTCAGGTGAGGGGAAAAGGCTTCGTTACCTACAAAATGCAAAAATGAAATAGTTAGTGTGCCACACCAGATTACTCATTAACCTGAATGAGATCAGAGAGGAATTGCTTTAGGCTGGCAGGAGATTTAGGAAGGCAATACTATGCCAGCTTCACGCTGCCTCCAGCAATAAGCCCGTACACCCAGTTTGGAAACAGGGGGTAGAATAGAGGTAGGCAGCTCTGAGGGGGCTCATGCCTCACAGTTTCTCGAAATCTTACCTCCTGGCAGGTTTTTGGTGCAGAACAGTACTTGATCCAACCTTGCAAATCCTCCTCTCTTCTCATCCCATTTGCTGTGAGCATGAGGACAGCTGGTACGGGAGCCCCTGAACTCCACTTTGCCCCAGTGGTGCAGGGTGAGGAGTTACAGAGGTGGCAGGGAAACAGGAGCGAAGTCCCCACTAGTGTCAGGGCACAGAAAGACCATTAGGTCAGACCTAAAAAAAATAAAAATAAAAATAAAAATAAAAAAAGCATCCAAAAAAAGCATCAAAGCTGCATCTTAATTGATGTTTTTGTCCTCCTTCATTCTTCAGTAAATGTTTAGCTTAGCAAGCTCTGAGGCATGTGTTTCAAACTCTGCCTGTGGAGGGTCCATGTGTAATTACAGACTTCAACCCAGGACCTACCTTAACAAGTTTGCATTCCCGTCATTCTCCACAGGCTGAATCTTCTGCCTACACTGAGCAAAGCTTTTACAGAAAGATCATGGATCAAATGTGACCGTTTAGTTTGTCTGTTCAGTGAAAATATGTTTGCTTTTAGCATGTTCCTGTCCTTGGTGTTCTTATTTTAACCTGCTGTTTTTCTTTGGTCTCTGTCTGCTCTGTCCTTCCTTTGTGCTGTGTTTCCTTCTGGACAAGTTGCAGTCTCTGCCAGGGACTCTGCTCCCATCCTCACTTTGCTCCACAGCAACAAACCCTACCAGACCCTGAAACACCCAGGGAGAGTTTTGAGGCTTTGGGGGAAATTTTATACCTCTTGAATTTCAGATCTGTTGTTCCAGGTTGCCTGCAGAGAAGGCAAAAGTGTCTATTGATTTCTACAACATAATCAGAAAGCAGGCATGTCACTGCAAGCATGATTGCTCTAAGTAAATCCTTCAACTCCAGCAGAGAAGTTACATCTGCATAGCTAGGAGCACAATGTGACAAACACCTCCTTTAGAGTGGCTCCATCTTAAACCTCTTCTGGCCCCTTGGTTGGGCTGGTCCGTCTGTTTTTGTAGCCCTGGGGTTTTAAAGGGTTAAGCCTTTCTCATTTCTAGCTTTTTTCTTTTCTCTTCCCTCCAGTCAAGCCCAAACCAATTGGCACTTCTGCCGATGAGATTTACTGTCCACCCCCCAGCCTGTGAATCCAGTACAACCGATGGGCCATGAAAAGAAGTGCTTATGAAACCACATCTTCAAATCTGTTTCAAAAATCATGGGTGAGAAGCTTCGATGCACTAGAGCTTGTTTAAATATCACTCAGACCAATAAACGTCTGAATTCATGATCCAGCTTCTTTTACCCTTCTGCAACTAGAACTATCTTTAAAATTTATGCTCACGGTTGATTTGGGCTTCACCTTCTGTTTTCTCGTTTCTGCTCACTAAGTGATGCTGTGGCTTCCCTTCCAGAGATGCACATCAGCCCCCAGGTGGCTCTGTAAAGCCTTCTGAGGCAGAATAAAGAGCAAGGCCCTTCCTGAGGGACACCAGAAACTTTTATGTATTTGCTAGAACACCCTTGAAAATGTAGTACTGCAGATTTGGTCCGCGCTAACAACTTGTATAATGGTTCCTAAGTCTTGGAGCAACCACACGCTTAAGGACTCAGCACGGAGTGGGGGTGGAGGCAGTTTTCCTCCCATTGCCTCTGAAACTGTTGGTTTTTTTTCCTGTTTGGTTTTCAATTATTTGACTCACACTTTGTGGACTTCATTTCCTGGCACATTAACAGCTGGTGGTTAGAAAGCTGCAGTTGGCGAGGGCAGTTATCTGGAATGGATAGTAATTACTCGCTGAGCTCATTATAATTGTTCAGTTATTGAATAATTTTGGAAAGCCAAGCAGGGGGAATATTTGGTTAATTAAGAGCTCGTTTAATCACTGCTAAATTTATCCTTCCAAAACAGTGCTCACCTTACCTGGATTTGAAAGCCTTTGTTTACCAACACTCCCAGTGGGAAGCAGGAACAATCTCTATTCTTTGATTTAAGTTGATGGCACTTGCTCTTTGGCCCTTGGTGCAACGTTTTTGTTCCTTATTCCTCACTAGGTCTGGCCCTCCACGTTTTAATTCATGGGCATTGAGATCTCTCTGAAGCTCTTATCAGTCTCTGATGAGATGGTGAACAAGACACGATTCACGTGTAAGCACTCGGGCACCTCTGGGACCAAATTCTCATCCGATGAAAAAACTGCACAGGAGACAGAACAGCAAAGTGTGAGAATTTAATGGAGTAAGAGAAGCAAGCGAGAGCAAGAGAAAAGCTTTAGAGCCCTTGTCATTTTTCTGTTGCTGCTGATCTAACACAGTTGCTGGGCACATGTTTCAGGGTTTAGATAATTTAAGGCTTAGGAAGCAAGTTTATCACCCAGAGGATGCTTTCTGGAGCCTGGACAAACTTCCAGGGGCTCTGGGGAATCTGCAAGGCAGTGCTCAAGACCAAGGAAAAAAATCCTTTACAGCTTATTGTCATGTTTTTACTGGTGCATGAAGAATGTCAAGTATCTGTAAGAGAATTCAGGCAGGGTTGTAACTGAAAGGATTTTATTTGAAGACTTTTGGGGAGAGTTTTGAGGAAAGGATTGAAATATCATTTGAATCAAGATGAGTACAACTTAAACAGGAAGGCCAAAGCAGAATAATTATATTAAACTATTAATTCTTCTAAGTTTAGTGCTTTAATCCTTTGTCCTAGATTAATTTAACACATGATATTCTTCATGCACAGCATCAGTCGGGTGTAACTACCACCACAAATGCCCACGGGATTTAGCTGTCAGCTGGCACATGCTACCTGGGAGGGTATCCCTCCTGCCAGCATGCAAGACAATTGCAGACATTCAGAAAGGAGAAAAAAACAAAAAGTAAAGCCTTGAAACCCACACTGACCACTGGCAGACTTACTTCCCCTTTGCACTTCCAAAGTCTCCAAGATTTACGGGCTTCTCCCATCCAGTCTGTAAAAAACCACACACAAAATAAAGTGGATGAGTCTGTACTGAACCTCATCCTTCACAATATGACTCAGAACAAAGTAAACTTATTCCAATGTGTACTCCATTAAAAAAAGAAGACAGAAAAAAAAGGATACTTTGGAGAGAAACAATAAAAAAAAAAAAAAAAAGAAAAGAAGCCAGATCCTGTATCTCTGGAGACATACCCATTTTTTACAACGGCATTCATGAGCTGCTCCGTTGTGTTTTCCTTTTAGATTAAATGCTGCAAAGAGAATGCTTTTTCTGAGCAGACTCTGCAAGGTAAATTCTGCAAAGCAGAAGAGCTGTCAGAGCAGGTTGATTGTAAAACCTGACAACCTTGACAGCCTCCTTGCAGCAGTGCAAAGCCATGTCATTTCTCCAGTTACCCGTGGTTACAAAATTGTTGAATGAAATGGAATCCAAACCTGTCGAGGATTGTAGCTCTCAAACAGGCAGAACAAGTGATCTGGAATAATAATAATAATAGCCAAGCATGCCGCTCGGGCCTTCATTCAATGCTCTGCCAAACTGCTCCAAGTTATTGGACCTTGCCCATTCAGAGCTTGGGCTGCTGAGGGGACAGGGAAGTTCCTGGGGGGAAGTGGCTGACTTTATATACCCCTTTTTTGAGAAGGGAAAGCCATAAAGCAGCTCTTCAAGAGTCCCGTGATTTCCAGGTGAGTAGTGTTATGGGATGTCCTCCCCCTGCCCCCCAGGGAAAAGTACCACGTTTTCAGCAGCCAGGTTCCCACCTGTGGGGCGGGGGCTGCTGGCCCCAGGAGCTGCCGGGCACAGGGGCTGCCCTCCTCGGACGTGCTCAGCTGGGGCCGCCTCGTGATCCCAGCCTCAGTGCCAGACAGGGACGGATCCTCCTGCACGTATTTAATCAAAGCAGCTCCTTAACTGAACTTTTTCCTAACTATTCTTCCTGAAACTTTTGGCTTTAAAGTAATGCTTTGTGCAAAACACATTTCTGCAAATTAGCTTAACAAGTTTCAGAGGAGCTTTCAAGTTAGAACAGAAAAGAACAAAACCCACACGCCATTGTTTTAATCATTTGGACTTGCCTTTGCACTTTCTGGCCCTTCCTGCTGAGTGTCTCAGGTTTCTGCAGACATCTGCCACGATCAGCCACTGATCTCATTCCCTTACGTTACCTGCTGGATTTGGGAGGTGCTGCTTTGGGAACAGGATGATGGCAGTGCCGTCAGTATCTTTTCTTCCTGTTAATTTTCTTTGCCAAAGTGTCATTCTGCAGCAGGCCAGGGCAGCATGAGTTTTCTGACTCTGCTGTTAGCCTCCTTCCCTTGCTGGTAGCCAGCAAGCCAAGAAGCCAACATCTACAGGGTCCTATTAGCAAAAGAAGGCTGGAGAAACACTGCAACTGCTCTGAACTCTCAATATTGCGTGAATCATCTCTAAAAACCCATTTCAGTCTCTTCGCCAGTTTTACCTTTCCCCATTGTGTGTACAGGTGTGATATCAATCCCCACCAAGTGCCATTTGTTCAGACCAGCGCTGTTCAGCACTCACCATCACCTGGATTTAGCGCTTGCTTTTCAGCACCTCCTCAGCAGCGGGAGGTGTCACCTTCACACAGCTCTGGACAAGGACACACTGCGTAAGGCTTCGCTGTCAGCTTCTTCTCCAAATGCCAAAGCCTTCTCCCTCCAGTCCATCCTCATCCTTTCTTTCAGTAGCAATCAGCATTCTACTATCACCCCGACTGCTTCCAAGCCAAACCAGCTCCCCATACATTTCCCATCACCTATAATGTCCTGCAAAGACCCACAGAAGAGCCCAAATATCATCTCCCATTCCCTTTCAGGGAGTCTTTTCTGCTGCCAGCACCTCCCTAGAGACTCCCTGCACCTGGGAGATGTGTGTCCCCCACCCCAGCTGCAGACTCGACACCACCCAGGCCCCCCCATACCCTGCACCTCTTCCCAGGGTGGTCTCTGCCACCCACCTCGTGAGGGGCCGAGGGACACCAGGGCCTTCTTGGCTTCCTACACGGGAATGCATGCAGTCAGTTCTTGTAAGCATCGCATTTTACTGCCTCCTCCCAACATAAACTGGACAAATTGATGGAGTCCTGGCCCCCAGGATAAACAGTGGCTCCGCTGTTTAGAGTAACTGTCTCCGGGGAGGAGAACTGCACGGCTCCGCAGCCACCCCTGCTGCTGCATACAGGAGGTGGTGGTGCCCCAGCAGCACCAACACCACAAACGGGAGCAGTCTGCAAGGAGGAGCAAGGCTAGAAAGAGGCTGTGAGGTGAACTCAGGTGCCACAACAGCTGTCTCCAAATTACCATGCAGAAAGAGGACTGGCAAGCTCCACCTGAGCCACTTCTAAAAATTTCTACCAAGGGCCGGTTTAAGTTTGTGCTCAAATCCAGAGGTTGGCTTATGTTTTCAAGGTACCAGCATTGCAAAATTCATATTTCCGCTTAGTTTCAGCATTTTAGCTGTTCAGCAGCATTGGAACATCATGTGGCTAGGACCCATTCTTGGCTATTATAGCTAAAAGAATTTTCAAAATTAATATTTATGGCCAGGCCAGTACTTCTGAAAGAGACTCAGATTAGATAAGACCGCTAAGTCGCGCATTCTTTCCACACCTGCATTCTTCCCAATGAAATAGTACGTCCCAGTTTCAAGGCAGACAGCTTAGAGATGGATTTCACTTGTTCTGGTACAGCCGCTTGCGTGCTCCAGGACTAAAGCTGGCTCGGGTGTACGCATGCAGTCCTCACCTCTCAGGGCCTTGAACGCAACTGGAGAACACTTGTCTTCTAAGTGATGGTCTTGTGCAGCCGCAGTTCTCGGACTGAATTCAGCAAGCAAGCCAGAGAGGTAAAATCTAAATTCCTTTCAAAGGATGTTGCAATACCTTCGTTCTCCACTTTCTTGAAATATCTTGTGGGGAAGGGGACAGCTGTACATCCTAGTGATCAATTTTAGATTAAAATGAAATGACGGTAGAGCAAGTGTATCATTTTCTATTTCCACCTTTGTCTTCTCTATGCCACAAAGGAGCCCTTGTGAGTGCCTAGGAAGCGGGGGTGGAAGCCCCGAGGAAGCAGTGAGTGCAGCCCTAGGAGGCAGGCTAAGAGCCAAGCTGAGTCTCCCCACCACCACACTCCCAGCCCCTGCGTGTCCATCCATGGCTGGAAGGAAAGAAAACTGTGGTTCAATGACACTGCTCAGCTGCTGGGCCAGGGAGAGGCAGACAATGACATTCACTTTTTCTATTAAGTTAATTGATCCACTTATTCATTCACTCCATTCCATTTGTTGATACCAAAGCTTTAGGGCTCAAGGCTCTTCTGTTTTTCCAGTTCCATGAAATGGTTTAATTAGAGATATTACCGCTCCCTATAACACTTGCCACATTTGTAGCACTAATACATAAGCCCTTGTTTATAAATGTACTTACAATCACAGTTACAATTATGTTTCCCACTCAGGGGAATCAGGTGAACAGCACAGCTGCTCTCAGCACCTTCCCTCTGCCTTGCTCAGGATCCTGCAAGTCACTGGGCTGCCCTGACCACAAGACAGAAAAATTGCTTTTGAGATGCTCAGGTCTAAACTACCTCCTCATACAATTCAGCTGTGGAAAGGTTTTGATTGCTGCCCTTCTGTGCATGCTTAATGGCTAAAGTATTTCATTTAAGGAGAATGATTAGGAAGAGGACAAGTTTTAATGGCCTGCTATAGTCTTGATACAAATCCTAGCTACAGAGTCGAAACGTGTTTAACTTCTCTTGGAAGTGATAATTTTTGCAGCACGCTGGCTTTCACTGACTCACAAGCCATCTGGAGGTGCTAAAAGCATTTAGCAAACAAAGTCAAGAGGTCTCAAGTTCCAGTTCTTGAGATGAAAATACCAAGGCTCAAAGGCAGCAGGCTGTCAGCTGTGAAGATGGAAGACTTCAAGGGTCTCAGCATTAATAAATGTGACATGAGTGAGAGCCTTCATCGCCACCCGGGCTGGGTGCTTTTAACTGGGCACTCTTCAAGATGAGAACAGCATTCCTGAGAAATCCGCGTGCATTTATGCTGTGCTTGTGCTGAGGCAGAAAAAAAATGAGATTCTACCTGCCTGCATGTGGTCTGAACAGACAAAGATCTCCAACAACACGTGTACGAAACAAGAAAGGGAGGATGAGCAGGGAGAGGGCTGGGCTTCCAGTCACTGTGCAAGTACCTAATAGCACAGTCGGACCTCCACGGGCCATAGCAGGGAGCAGGTGCATGTCCTCACACCTCACCTGAAGGATTTCAAAATGAGTAAAACTTTGTCCTTTCTTATAGTTCCAAGAAAAAAAAAAAAAAAAAATCAAGCTTTTTTTTTTTTAAGTGGAGAGATAACGTTCATTTCTATGCATTTCATTTATGAATGTTTCAGTCATAATTTCTTCTTAGATTGTCCTTATTTATAAATCTAAATCCTGCCTGTAGCACTACAGACAGTTGTTATGCACGGAGGATAACAGCACCTAAAAAAAAAAACAAAAAAAAAACACAGCTGGTATATGCAGAGGAAAGCTTAATTCATTATTTTTAAATAGCTGGATGAAGCACAGCTTTCTTAACTTAGCAGATTTAACATTCACTATTAATTAAAACAACATGGATGGGATAAATAGCCTAAGGTGTTAAGGAAGAGGTCCTGTTGAAAGGTTTATGAAGGGATTTAACACAAAGAACTTTGCTCCCTAGAAGTTCAGAACATCCAGTTGGTGATCTGATTGATCTGATTTTTTTAAAAAACAAAATATAAAGCCGGTTGGGGGGGATCAGTTCAACACTGATACGGACATTTCAGCGTGGGAGAAATCTGCTGCTCTCTAACACCACCTTATACTTATCACTCTGACTTATTTATGTTATAGTTCTTTCTCATGCAAGTGAACAGCAAAGTTTATGTGATCATATTCCTCCCAGTGGAATGGAATTCCTTCCTAAGTAATTTATCTCCCTCTGAAACAGAAAAATAAGAAAACACATTTATCGCGCTCAACTTCAACAGTGGAATAGAAACAATGCAAGTGAAAGACCATTTTTCTCATTCATTTTCTGTTGAGAAGCGCAAGGAATGAACGGGCTTAGAGTTGGTCTGGTTTCACAGCAGCTTTTAAAGTTTTGAATCATCTGCTGAAACGTGGCCTTCTCTTTTTTATGAGGGTGAGTCACATTTAAAGCCCTAAATGCAAAGGGGACTCCCAGAACACATCTCCTCTTCAGTAACAGCATATACCAGAAATAAAAATGTTTATCTGCTAGAGGGGCTAGAAGAAATTACCGTTCAGAGTTTGCCAACTCATGTAAAAGGAGTCCATTGGGACCCACCATTGTTTATTTCTCCCCAGATGTAATTGTTGCCGAATTAATATGCCAAGAAGGTCACCTACAAGGTGTGAGTCTACCCAGAGACCTTGTCTTGGCAGTGAAAAGCAGTCTCAAAAGAAAATATCAAGCTTTTCTGTGAAGTCAGCAGCAAAGTGTCCTGGCACCCAGATAAACAGCTTAATATAATTATATAAACCAATGGAAAAAAAAAAAAAAAAAAAAAAAGCCAAATTTTCAAGGTGTCTGTCCAGAAAAGTCATAGCTCATTAACCTACTCAGCACTTTTTCTTTTCCTTTTTGGCTAACTAAAGAATTGGAAGGGTATCCATTTGTAAAACAAGCCTTTTGGGCACTAAAGGCCTCTTAGAAGAGCACTTTCTGGCCTCTAGTACAAGCCAACAATGCTTGTATGGAAGATAAGAAGTGCCTGTGTGGATGCTTTAGGGATAAATGGGCTATCTTTAAGGGAAAGCTGTATGGTAGGTTTCAGCAAACATGCTGTAAAATTAGCTTTGAGTTTCCTAAGAAGGTTTACAAAAGCAGAGATAAAGCAAACTCTGCTATAGTTCTCCACAGTGTTTTACAAGGAGCAATAGACACTTACCGGGGAATTACCCACCACTTTACAACAGCTCTCACCACCGGATTTCCTGAGAAGTCTGCCTTCTTGAATGAGGCTAAAATGATCGATGCCTGCTGCAGCCATCTGTGGTTCATAAAGGAAATAACTCTTCTGCTATTCTTGGAGTCTTTGGTTGGATTTCCTCACAATAGACTCAAAGGGAAAGACAGGAGCTGGGATTTTCTTTCCTTACTTGGGGGAAGAGGAGTAGGGTGGCTGTATTTCCCCCTGCTCAGCAGCAGCACAGAATTGCCCTGACCTCCAGCAACATACCTGCTTTGCTCCTAGGATTCAGACAAGGCAGAAACACTGTACAAAGCCAGACACGAGTGCCTCAGAGAGATCCAATTCATGTGTAAAGGCAGCGCACAGACATCTGAGTGTAGATGGAACACGAGGAAAGGAAAGCTGTCAAGGGGAGATTCAGAAGTATTAAGAATTGCAACTGAAGAAAGAAAACCAGGTTTTCTTGATAGCATAGTCATTACCAATGCCATTTAAGTTTTGCTTTTATTTTGTTCTACACATCATGTGCTAGAGCCTCAAGATGTAGCCTTTTGAAGTTATCGTATAAATCAAAGCAATTAAGACCTGAAGCTAAATTTCTGATGCAAATCTAAATTAAAACCTGTTTGTGCACAGAGCATCCTGGAAAGCATTTCTGGACTTTAAATTCATTTAGATGGAACCACCTATACAATATATGGACAACACACAAAAACTGTGTAAACATTCCAAAACTTCTGTTGATTTATGGGGAAATATTTTTTTTAAAAAAAAGATTACACAACTGCTTACAGAACCAAAATTTTAAAACATGAAAAATCCCAAGAAATCCAGTCAAAGCTCCTGGAATTAGCTTGTATGGGATTAGTAAAAAAAATCATAAAACTAAATAAAACGCATACCATAGCACTGAAACCTAGGTATGTGCTAGAGACCAGATCTGATCTCACACCTGTTAGCTTTAGAAGAAAGATATTCTCCAACACCTTTGAAAATAAGAACAATTTTCAGGGTAGTATAATTAATCTGAAGTCCTCCAGAAGCCTCACCCAATGCCTTAGGAAGGATTCAAAGCCTGGCTTGGTCTCCTGACATATTTTCTATTTCACCCTGGCTTCTATTTCACGCAAGCAGGCCTCACCTTTCTTTAAAAATGTTTTTATTTCAAAGTACAAATTAACATTCCCAAATACTTGAAATGAGTATGCTCTAAGGTACAAGGCTGCAAATTTATGTCCAGGTTTCACCCCAGTTCCCACTGAACATGTATTGACCTTTCTTTATTTGAACCACAAGGGCTCTAAACAAAGGTTTTCACACCCCTAGGAAACATCAAGCCAGATTTTGTTTTGACCCTGCGTTCGATTAAGAGCACTTGTCCGCAGCAGCTTGGCACCAGATTTATGGGAGTTTAATAGAACAAATCCTGCCCTCGACGGAGTTCTGAGAAAAAGAGCACTGCCTTTCCCAGTAGCAACAGGGAGGCTGAACCTGAAAGAGGACAGATAGAAACATCAGCAGAAATTAAACTATTTCAAATTCAGAATTACCTGTCAAGAAATGGGGAGAGAGACGCTTAATAAAAAGTTATTGGGGCATTTATGGGGACTAAAATAAATTAAGTCAAGCTTATTTCTAACAATCACTGAGTTCTGCAGATTCCAAGCTGCCCCAGGAACATTAGCCTTTCTGCTGTTATTATTTCCCTGCTGGAGGCTATGTTTAGAATCTTTTACAGTGTATTCTACTTCCTCATTTGCTATTTAATTTCTTCATAGATCTAGATATTGCTTTTAGTAGTCCGGATATTGAAGCTTCAAATATAAAATGTTGATTAGTACTGGAACACAACATAAATTGTTGATTGTTGGAACACAACATATTGAATTATTATGCTCCTTTCAAAATGTGAATTCTCTTACCAGGTACAGTGCCCACATTTTTCACAAATTGCACCTGACAGGTTTGGTCATCATATTGAACGCATTACTAAAGCTTAAAAAATCCAGAAACCACAAATACCAACTTGATTTTATTTCTGAACGTCAGTCAATTCACAGCACGGGAGAACGCACCGGGTTTGGAAGGTATTACAACACACACAAGCCTCAGAAGATTAAAACCTGAGAGCAGATTAGTTGGGTTTTCCCCCGTGGTCTACCATGGTCTTGTTAGGGAGTATTTTAGAGAGGGCAGCTCTCCAAGTGCCATTTTCACTTAGTGCAACTCAAAGCCTGCGTGACAGAGAAGTAACTAATAAACATTTATAAAAATTTGCAAAGTCCTTGATTTATATGACAGTGTTACAGACTAGTGATGAAACTTATAGTGAAGTAAGAATTTCAGGACACAGGACCTTAGCCTGGAGAATCAAACCAAAATCCACACAGAGGCCCACTGATATTTAGATTCCACTAATACTAGATTATTTTTGTGGAAAAGGCCCTGCATTTAAATCACAAAGTGATGTCAGAAATCAAGTTTTAACCCACTAAAGCTGCTGCTGGTGTCTGGTCTTTACAAAGACATACAACTTGGTGTGATGCAACTATCTTTGAATTAACAGGCTTTGAGACAAGTATTTAGATGCAGAACCCAACTATTATTTTCCTAGCATCCAGTTTTCCGAAGACATGAAATTATAGAAGACCAATTTTGCTGGTGCGCCAACGTAGAATACTCACAATAGCACAAGTGTCTAGTCATCATTCTCTTTATTAGATCTTCAGTGTAATCTCCCCATACTTACAATTTCCATAAAAGAGATTAAAACAAAAATGAAAATTACATGAAACTGTATGCATTAAAAAAGCACATCCCCACATTTTCATTTTCATAGAAAAGATAGACGATTAATAAACCAAATCAATGCTCACTTCAAAATTTGAAGAAAAAATAACTTTTCCTACAATTTATTTAAAGTGTTGAACCACAAAAACCTTTGATTGCGGTAAGAAAGCAAGGCAGTCGGCAAGATTATTTGTTCTGTTATTTCAATTGTACAATGCAATCATCTCTTCCTCTCTGAAGTTCTTGCAATTTATTATTCAAGTAACACCACAGACTAATGATCGAAGTTAATAGAAAAGAAGTCTTCATATTAAACCAAAAAAAAAAGAAGTCTATAAAAAGCTATTGATAGACTTTCTGAAACAGATAAAACATTGTTTTGTACAAGCTAAACAGTACTTCACTATACAGGATTTGTAAGTTGGGTCAACTGTAACAAAAAATCAAGAGTTTTCTTAAACTTGGTCTTAAAACTAAATTTTGGCCCAATAAATAGATGTTTTCAAAGTGTTTTTACAATTGAGCTCCAGCTCGAGAGCATTTCAATTTAAAATGTAAGTGGTTACTAATTTCCTTCAGAGCCCACATCCAACAGACACTGGTCCAGGTGGTTTTGTTATCTGGCTGTCCAAGCAGCAAGTCAGGGTTTACAGGATCAAGTCTAAAGGTCCCAGCACCAGCACGTGGAAAACCACCACAAAACTAACTTGCTTCTCACCTGTGTCCCTCCCAAATCCTACTGTCCTAACTGGGGATTAGGTAGTGATGAATGCTCAGCTGAATCCAGAAAACTGGATGACTTTTTCTGCCAGCTCTCCTTTTAATATATATACAATTTACATGGTTATATGGTCAAGCCAGTCCCATAAGGAGCTCTTAATAATTTTAGTATGTGACTTCCAACCAGGAGATTAATCATTTTTCTTAAGATGCCACTTAAAAGTGAGGCAAGTTGGGAATGCTGCGTTCTGGTCAGAGGAACCTGCTGCGGTGCCATTCCCTAACACACCACAACATTTGTAATCCTGAAGTGATATGTTTTCTGGCTAATTAAAAGGTTGTAGTTCTGACATTGTATTAACTAGTCCGTGCTTGTAGCAGAAAATATCTGTAGTAATTTAATTTTTTTAAAAAAAGTTCAAGTAAAGCCCAGTAGTCAAACCACAGGTGTATTGCCCACTAATGCCCATGCTAAAGGAGAAAACATTCCTCTCAACAGGGGACATGTCCAAAAGAATAGCACTCACCCCGCTGTATTAATTAGGTCAAACTTTCCAAATCCCAATAGTATTGGAAGAGACTACAGAATTTAACAACAGGTAACAGTACCATGTGGTGTTGTATCAAGATACGGTCCAAAAGGTGGTTTGTATCTTTTAAACTGAAGAATCAAAATTAAATAAAAATAAAAATGAAAAGCCCGTTGCAGGACTCTACACGAAGACAAACCAGTTACAGAACATACCAAATTTAAGATGGTCCTTAAGGCACTGTTTGCAACACTTACAGGAAAGGACATGTGAAAACAAAAATGTATTACAATGTATTAACACAGCTGGGAAATTCTAATTGAATGCAAGTCTATACAATTATCTCAATTTTTCTCCTCCTCTTGCAGGGCTTCTCTCATTCCATTCAACCTCACGTTCCATCCTGGGAGGAATTACGTCAGGACTGGATCCCCAATGCCATGGTCTGGGTTGCAAGTGAACGAGATGGTGATGGCATAGCGAGTGCCCCAGCGAACCTTTTCCACCCGATGAAGGTTCTCTGATCCAGAGGTGAAAAAGGAAACCCGGCCTGTAAAGACAAAAGCATTTAATCAGCGACACAGAGTTTGCCATTCAGCTACCAGCTCTCTACGCAGTTTTGCTGTTGTTGTCTCAGTCCAACCGTTCCCTAGCTACCTGAGAGCCCACAGGTCAGCCCAGAGCCAAACTTACGAGCTTATGCTGCACTCTGACAGCTTTATGGACTGTTTAAAGTGTATATTAATCCTTCGTGCTACAAAGCTGGAGACGTAATTCTACCATATCTCATAGTTTATAAAAGGCAGGAGGAAGCCAAGAACATCTGAATCCAGTTCTTAGTTGCCTCAATTAAAAAGACAAAAAAAAAAAAAAAGCAACCCTAGCGACTGTCAGCAAAGTGTACTGATTTCCTCCCTGCTCCCCTTCTAGTCTGGGCTCTAATTTTAGACCAAAGAAGGAGGAAGTCCTACAGAGGTGGCAAAAGGTCTTCAGTGAAAAAACGCTCAGCAGGTTTACAAGCAGCTGTGGCAGCTTATCAGCATTATACCAAGTATTTGCTATAGCTTTTTGTGCACAGTCAGAACACTCACTGTTCAGCCAGGACAGAACGTTATGTATCACTCTTGTATGCCAATTATTTTTCCTTAGGAAGAGACACTCCATCAATACATAGGCTTGGAAATTGTTTTACAGATGCAAATGCTTACCCCGTGCTTCATCCCGTTTAAGCTTTGGGTGCCACCACCCACCTGCCTCGGGGCTCTCCAGGCCTTGGGTTGCTTCAAGGTGAAAGGCAGTTACTTTGTGGATGCCAGCAGAGGTGTACGAGCATCCCACTTAACCAAACAGCAGACTGGGGCACTTTGCACTTCCACATTATTTAACTGTTTTGAGAACATAGCAGTTTAATGTTTAGCAAGTAACTTAGAACTGAAGCAACTCTGTAGGCCCACTCAAATCTCCTGAAAAGCCATTAATACTCATATGCACAGCTGTTGTATCCCCATACAGATGAAAGTTTGTTAAAAGCTTATCTCAAGGAACTCACACAGACAATCTGACTGCCTGGGACCACCAGGCCAAACAAAACACTTAAATGGCCACTTAAAATCCGCACAATAACAAGACAAACTATTCCAACCTTTGTACAACACACTGCAGAAACAGGCACAAGCTACACAGCTAGTGTTCCCTTCTAACTAAAGACCCAGAAGTTATCTAGCTTGCATATTCAGCAGCACACGAGAAATTTGAACAAATCTAGACTGGCCTCATGGAGTTTGGGTAGCCTCTGAGTCCCTTCCACATTCAGATGCAGTTCACATTTAATCTTTCCTAGGAATCACTCCTAGCTGCCAAGCAGAAATATGAAGTCATATATCATACCCTTCTGTGCCGCTGGCTGCACATCAGTAATGGATAAAGCTATAAATATATGTAAAAAATAAATTTATTTGTATGCAAAGCTCATGCACACCTTGGTGTCCTGCTCTTCTGGATGAAAGACTCTAAACGAAGGCAAGGTTCTCATATCCTCTGAGTGCTACAGTTAACAGAACTGTTGAGGATTTCATACAAAGCCCCTTTATCCTGAAAATGTGTGCATTTTTTTTATTTTTTATTTTTTACTTTCTTAAATCACATTTGAATACCACTGAACTACTTCATTATTAGGCCCTCACCTACTCACCCAAAGTTTTGCCTTAAACTTATTTCCACGCATTTTTGTTTGATCTCTTACAAGAAACATTAGCAATTCAGAATTAGGTAAGTTTCAGTGTACTGTTTAAGCCAGTTAAAATGGATTCTTTGGCTATATAGAATGTTTTCATTTTCTTCTTTAATAAACATGTCTTCAGATATATTGTATTTTATAATTCCTTATGTATCTGGTCCCACAACTGCCGGAGGGGGTCTCCGTGCCACCAAACAAGCCTACAGTCCATTTCTGAAGATGCATTTTCCCTTACTTGGGAAGAATTTCATTCAAATCATTTCCATTGCAAAATTTTGAAATGAAAGTACAGTCTCTCCACAGTACACTATTCTCGATAGTAGAACTGTTCGCAAAGAGGGCAAAGAACATTAATTTCCATCCCACCTGATAAAACCTCCAAGGAATATACAGCAGCAGCATTATTCAGAGATACCTGGACAAAGACACGAGATAAGATAAAGGTGCACCATTACAGAACAGGATGATTTATTGGTCTTTCAAGCACACTGAAACTAGACACTTCAGAATCTTCCGTCAATACACAGTATATAGAAACCACTTCAAAAGTTAAATCACTACAAGAAAAAAAAGCAGATCAGAACTAAGCAAGGTGCTTAGAAAAGTACGTACCTAATCCTAGGCTATAATCTGCCCTGGGTTCTAGCAAATGTTTCCTAATCCATTTTGAGTTTGAGATTTTAAGGCTGAAAATTCCAAACCATGAACCATGTTAGCACGTTAGTAGGGCCATATGTGATATGGGTCTGTTTTCAACTGTGAGATTACATTCAAAGCACTGAAAGTGCAAACTTTCTAGAAAAAAAAAAAAGTGTTACATGCTGACACAATTGCTAGAGCCATGCTAGGATTTCTCTCATTTTGAAACGAGAGAAAGGCACACACAGGGCAGGTCTACTGAGCTCTCCACACTCTGAATAAGCGACAGAGTGAATGCTGAGCTTCACAAGAGATCAGCGTTGCATAACAGATGCCAAAGAATGGCTATGCAACTACTCACTGCAAACCAAAAATGCATATGTACAGGCAATTTCCTGGTGAAACATTTGTGAGTGACAAAAGCTCTGGATAAAGTGTGCAAAAACTCTAATCCTGCTTCCTTTGTTATTTTCTTTCGTTATTTGAATTGCCAATGGCCTCAGATATGTCTTCTCATTTTTTCTCCTCTCCTCTGACTGTCTTGCAGATTCTTTCCGACATGCTTTTCTCTTCCAGTAATGAAATCTTGACAACTGCTTCCTGCCACATAAATTTGGGGTTGATTTATGAACACTTGGTTTTAAAATGTAAGCTTTTTAGAGATCACAAGCTACTATTCAACATTGCTTTATAGTATGATATTACCTAACCAAAAAAGAACAAGTATGTTATTCCTGTTTCTTAAGGGATGAACTCCTGGGGAATGGAAGAAACAGGAGAGGGATCATCTCCCATTTTGAGGTCCTTGGTTCCAAGCTTTACGAAAGACACCGGTCTCTGAGCCAGGTCCTGAAGGATGAAGATTGGAATGGAGGTGTCCTTGGGTTAGGAGTGATGCCCAGGGTGATAACAAAGGGTGTTTTGTTTTGTTTTGTTTTTCCCACCAAGATTATTCAAGAGTATTTCATCCTGAACATAAGCATTTAACTCACATTTTCCCCAATCACTGCAAGATGCCAAGAACCCCATCACCTGTTTAGTTTCACGATGCTTTAACCTCAGCCTCAGGGATGAGTTTCAGACCCAATAGTTACAAGATCTGGGGGCTGCTCTCCCACATCTACGGACCATCTCCTTCACACCTCTACTTTCCATTTAATGAGCTGTAAATCAGACACAGCATGCCATGGCAATTAGTGCAGCACATTGGAGCATTTAGTGCTTTTAACACTTGGGCATACAACTCCCGTATCAGATTAAAAGAACACTGACATTTCTGAAGGCACTTCTTTGAATGACCTTTCCTCTTTTCTGGCCACCACCAAGCACTTAAAACTCCTTTACAGCTGTTTCCAAATGCCTTCCAGACTCCCATCAGCCTGTACAGCAGCGGGATGGTGAGCCCTAGCCTAGTTCCTACAGAGGAGCAGAACTTTCTCGCTGCTACAAGGGAGTAGAGGAAATTCCTCCCACGCAAATGCACTTGTTCTCACCTTTCTTGCTGTAAGAGAAAAACAAAGAGGACAAAGAACTGGAATATCTGTTGTAACAGGAATACCAACAGGAGCCTGTCTCTAAATAATTAGCTTGCCCATAGCCCTCAGATCTCGATAGGAAGAGAAGTAATCAATCAATCCTTGCCTTTGATCTCTATTTGGCAACAAGCTAGATCTAAGCATACTTGAATCTACTGCCTGTTTTCTCTTCCCTTCCATGTTTTCTCTATGATTCCATGAAAGCATGCTTCAAGATGGAGTTTGGTACAGTAAAGGCTTAGCTGATGAGCTGTGCTCCTTGCAGACTGGACAGCCTGTTACTGTGACACAGTCGCTTCCCCCTCCTGTTCACAGCCACTGCTGCAGCTCTGCTTCTGTGCTAGCTCCATCCCCAGGTGCAGCTGCTTCTGAGCCCTGTTTCTGTGAGCCATAAACATTTGCAGAAGTTTCTAGTATTTACAAAAGTAACCAAAGGATAAATTGTACTGGGGATCAAAGAAAAGCTATCGTGGAAAGCTCACGTGCCAACTCACTTATACATGCCACTCTGATCTAGGTCGAGGAATTGCTAACAAGCTCAGCACCACTGCATCCATCAAAACTGAGCCTGGTCTTCGGTGTCACTGACACAAGTCAAGCTCTTAAGTGCCGTCAGGCTCAGAAAAGCTTGTGATGTGAAAAACAGGAAGGAAAATACAGGAGCAAGACCTTAATCATATTAGAGGTAACCCCTTGTTCTCCTGATTTTTTGAGAAGTGATTTTTGCGCTGATCCACAGGAGCTGTTATTTCTGAAGTTGTGCAAGTGCCAGTCACAAGGTTCAGTACTGAGCTGTACGTGACCCTAATTTTGATAAAGTAATGCTATTATTTTCATGAAAAATACTTAAGAAGCAACAAAAGCAACAGCCATTTCACTATAAAGCAATGATTTTCCATTTAATTACTCTTCCAGCTATAACATCACAGTATTCCCATAAGGCTTGCTCTCAAGAGATTTTATCCCTGTTGAATTTTAACATGCAGTTGCACTTCCACAAGCAAACCGCCTGCAATATTCCACCTAACCTCAGTACTGGGAGGCAATATAGACTGGGAGAATATAAAAAGAAAGCAATTTTCACTGACAACTATGTCCTTGACTTGTACTGTGACTTTGATCAAAACACTTAATCCCTCATTTGTTTCCTTGTCTCTGAAATGAAGAAAACACTGACATACTCTACCAGTGTTACTGCAAAAATTAATTAGTAAACACCAGTACAATACTTTGCAATTAACACACGTTCTTTTGCTTTACAAGTAGTATAGAGTGTCCTCTGTTGTTCATATTCTGGCAAGAGAAAAAATGGTAAGGTGTGTAAAACTAAATTATAAAAAAAGTAGAGAATGCATAAAAAGACCAAGAACCATACAAACGTTGACATACCACAATGCTCATAAGGAAAAAAAGAAAAAACAACCACACACTACATTATTATGCCTCTTACTGTAGATTCACTGCATGTAGAATTACATTCACTGCATACAGAATTACACATTCTCTGCGTAATTTAGATGGGAAGAGATCTTGGGAGGACATCTGGTCAAATCCCCTTCTCAAATCAGGGCCAACTTCTAAATGGTATCTGAGTTGCGTCAGGTTGCTCAGGGTCATCTTATTAGCACATGTAAGTGCAGCATTTATAGCACAAGTTAGTCAGCACACATTTAGATATGAAACTTCCCGACCACGTGTCTCAGACATACATTTTGCTACCCTTGTGTCTCCTGTGATCAACTGCTGAGCAGGAAGCTGTGACCAGATGATCTCCAGAGATCCACTCCAACACCAAATCATTCTGATTTTACATGGCATAGGCCGTTCACATCAATATCAAGTTGCAAATCACTTTCTGCAGCCTCCCTGTTGTTGCCACCAGATTCCCACCCCCTTTGTGCTCCCATCCTTCACGTGAAACTGCCACTTTTGCTTTCTTGGCAGCATCATTTTGGCCCTTCTAGCTTAATTCACTGCCAAATTTCCTTGTAAACTCCTTGGCTTATCAAGCAGAAACTGCCAACCAGGTGTTGGACTGTCTTGAGCCACACTTAATCATGCATGCAAGTTAAGGAAGCACTAAACTGTCCCCTCACCCTTCTCCTCTGGTCTGCCCAAACGGGGGCTGGATGCCAGGGAAGGACAGGGGCTGCCACTGCCTGCTGCCCAGGACAGAGCGGGGCTGGCGGATGTAACAGGTCTCCCCTCCAACCACCGTCCAGAGCAGCTGGACACATGGACAGACCGGGCAGCTGCTCAGAAGGAAATGAAGCAACTCTTCTGCCAGATGAAAGGGCAGCAGGAACAGTTCATTGGCACTATAGGTCTACTCAGCATCTTACATCTTAAGCGCTGACAGCTTCGACTGGTGGCTTTACCAGCTCTGAGTGTTACTCTAGAAAGTAAGAAAATTGTGTTTTGTCTGCTGAATGACACCAAGACAGAAGCACTGTCTGGGAAACTGCACACACAATTGTGTTCTCATCCTTGTCAGTTGTTCAGGATTCACTGCTAGTTTATCCTTACGTAAAGCCTCTCCTCCCACCCCTCACACACTGTATCACTAGGAACAAAAAAAAAATATATATATATATATATATATTTTTTGTAATCACACAATAAAATGTACTTAATGGATATACTTATTCAATTATTATATTGTTGAAAGGGGAAAGCTTTAAGCAAGTCTTTACCTAAGCCTTACGAAAGTGAAGTGGAATGATAGCACCTGAGCATGATCTGACTTGAGATGAATGTGACACGTCACACTTCTGTCACAGCTCTGGTTCCAGGGTTTTCCCAGTCCAAAGTGTGCCAGACACCTGCCTCGGGCACACAGCAGCACCATCTGGTAATGCTGTCTTTTGCACATTAAATGGGGGAAACCTTTCTGAAGGCAGTGCTGAAAGCTGCCAGCTGGATAAAAGAGCAGCTGCTGTGTGCATCCTACCTACCTGCACACCACTACGCTGCTGATCTGGATTTCATCCCAGATATAAACCAAGTTTGTATCTACTGTTTTGAAGACTTGAGTCTGGCTGTTCTGCCAGTCTTTACAGACGAGAGTGCACAAGCTTCCCTAAACAAGTTCCCCACACATACAGGTGAAAAGTATGCCAAGCACAGAAGTGTAAAGGTGAGTAGGTCCTAAAAGAAATTAAAACACAACAGGCATCTAACGAAGCCTAGATGCAAAGTCGCCCCAGATTTTTTTAGTAGAGAAATTACTTGCTGTTATGAATAAAATCAATGATTATCAGGGAGAACTTTTTATAGCTGGCTTGTAATTTGCTGAAGTATTATTAATACTTTTATAAGTACTTGCTTCTACTTTAAAATCATAATCACCTGGGCTGAAAACTTCCAAATTACACTTTTTTAAGAAAATAAATGAACAAGTTATTCCCTACTGAAAATAATATCCTATTAAAATAAAGAGACATGAGCATTTTTAGATTTCAGCAGAATCCCTGCCTGCTTCTATTCCACCAGCACAGTCGGTTGCTCAAAACAACAGGAGTTTCTGCTCTGTACATTACACTTGAAAGTGTGACAAGCCAGTGAAATTTTTAGAAATAAAAGCTGCCATAACCCTGCTCTCCCCTCTTCACCCTTACTATCACCTAGGCCTTTTGGCTCCTTTTTTTCTCCCTACAGCTAAAGGAGAAGGACAGGGTTATCACCTCTGCTCTGCCTCCCAGTTTCCTCTTTCAGTACTCTGCCTCACCCAACCAAGACTCTCAGAGCTGCTCTGTGCTCCCAGCACTCTGGGAAGAGGAAGAAGGTTTCTAAGCTGGACTCCTACAAAAAGTTCTCAGCACAAGAAGCCTGTAAGAACAAAGTGTTGCACTTTCAATCACATGAAATACCACTGGGTCATTTATTTTCCTCTTCTTAACCTTGTTAAATTATGCCATTTTTAGTAGAGCTGTGGTCAAATCACATAGATGCTCAAGTTCTAGATTTTGGACTTCTAATAAAGATGGACTTTATACTTAGATTCAGCAAATCACTAAAGCATAAACACACGGGTAACTTCTGTGACTCATTTAAAGAAATGTCCTTCAAACAAAAGGAGTTCATGACACATTCACAGAATCATTAAGGTTGGAAAAGACCTCTAAGATCAACTGGTCCAATCGTCCACCTACCATCAATATTGCCCACTAAACCATGTCCCTAAGTACCACACTTATTAAACCCCTTTCCTTGAACACCTCCAATGGGCGGTGATTCTACTATTTCCAATGCACCTATTGTTTGTGACATTAAAACTCACAAAGCACAGGAACCAAGAATGGAAACATCATTACTGATCTATACAGCGTAACACATCTGAAAGAGTTCATTTTGCATTTTATTTCACTTCACCTGTTACATTACCTGAATTTCATCAAGTAACTGGTTGATTTTCCTCTGCTCCTTCTTTATACCTTCAACTTTGCTGCGTATTTGTTCAGCAGCATCCAATCAAGTTTCTAAAACATCAGCCTGCACGTGCATTATGAAAACCGAAGTCCTGTAGAAATGCATTCAGGAATGACAAGCAAACAAGATGCATACTACACGTGCTCATTAATAACTGTTTTATACCAGGAAAAAGCCACAGAGGCCAATTTGCCACAGTGACAATGCTCTGCGGTGCCCTGTAAAGCACTAACACATCAGATTAGCACTCCCCATCCCCCTTACACACCTCAATCCTTTCAATGGCCCAATTAAAACGACCATTACTATCCTCAATAATATAGATACTTCGTACAAAGTACATCTAGTTGAGGGTAAGCCATAAGCAGCATGGGAAGCACAGGTCTGATCTGAGCCTCCCAGGAACTGCTGCTTTGTGTGCCCAATTAAAAGATTATTTATTTTACTGACATCAGAAACCTGTCACCATGCATGTCTGGAACACAAAACCAGAGTCTGGAAGAAAGCTAACCTTCTACGAGAATCAGAACAGGAAGCAAAATAACGTCTTCTGAGCTCTACATAGAAACCAGGAGCTCTTCAGCTCCTGTATGTGCCTGTTTCAACATATTTTTGTCACAGCTGCAACAGGTCCTCCTTTTTCGACCATTTCTCTGTAATTGTTTTACCCAACCCAAGTGCAATTCATGATTGGTACTGCAAATCAATCAAGTGCCATCTCTCCTTTAACCCAGGAGCTTTGCGTAGCTGGATACTACTGCAGCTGCTAATGCCTGCTCCATTTATCTTCCTCTAGGACTGACAGCTACTTGTGGGGCATTTTTCCTTTGTTTTTAAATCACTCAGCTTTCAGCTGTTACTGATTTGTCATCAAGATGTGATCCAGTTTTGCTGATTGGAGCAAAACTAAAGCTAGGAATGCCAGAAGATCATCTTCATCCAGATTAAATCGGCATTATCCAGGTTAAATGTGGAGAAAGAGTACGCACACACACTGAAAAATCAGCTGTTCCATAACACAAAACGGATTACTAAATAATTACTAAATTGATAAATAAATGCTTTTAAAAAAAAGACTGTGTTTATGTTGTAAGACCTCCAAATCTGGATACATATATTTTTACTACATCATCGAACTCTGTCAATATGCTGCATTCCCACAGCCTTTAGTAGTGAATTCCTCCAAACTGATGATGTGGGTTGTTTTTGTTTTTGTTTTTGAAGAGCACAGTAAAATAAAGATAAAACAGGAAAACTGAACAATCAGGCTTTGAGTGCACACTTTTTTCCATTCTAAATGAAGAATAATTCAACCTCACGAGTTCCCCAATGGCTCATACCTTCATCTCAAATATTTTTACACTTGCAGAAAGACACTTTGCTCTGGCAACTATAAAAATATGCTAAGTTTGATATTCACAAATGAAACAGAACAGTAACATTTCACATGAGCCAATGCACATAATTCATTTTGCATCACGGATTATTTTCTTCCAGTGATTGTGACCTTTCCATCTGCCCTTATATAAAAAACAACTTGTATAAAGAACAAACTCCTTTGTGAGCTGAAAGTAAGCGCAACAAAGCTGACCTTAAAACCAAGAAGTGTACATGCAAATACAGAACACACAACTAGTACAGGTATTTCATTCCGGCTGCAGGGTTTTATCTACACTTACAAAATGAAGCCTGTGACCTCTCTGTAATATTGCCAGTACCCAAATTCACACAAGGCTCTCCAAAATAATGAAATTTTAAATCTGTTTTACACTGGAAAACGTTCATAGCAGTATGAAGTATACTGATTTTAACATTAAAAAAAAGGAATGCCTTTTTGTCTGTCATTTATACTTAATCTAACTGTATCTACTGAAGCTTACTGCAATGAATCGCAGGCCAGACAAAGAAAGTTAATGATGAAAGGGCCATGGTCTTTGTTTTGAAGAACCTCATTCTAACAGTTGCTCTATTTCACAGAAACATAGAATGGGTTGGATTGGAAGGGACCTTAAACCTCATCTAATTCCAACCCGCTGCCATGGACAGGGACCCCTCCCACCAGCCCAGGTTGCTCCAAGCCCCATCCAGCCTGGTCTTAAACACCTCCAGGGATGCGGCAGCCACAGCTCCTCTGGGCAGCCTGTGCCAGTGCCTCACCACCCTCTGAGTAAATTTCTTCCTTATATCTAATCTAAACCTACCCTCTTTTAGTTGGAATCTGTTACCCCTTGTCCTGTCACCACACCCCCTGACAAAGAGTCCCTCCCCAGCTTTCCTGCAGCCCCCTTTAGGCACTGGAAGGCTGCTCTAAAGTCTCCCCAGAGCCTTCTCTTCTCCAGGCTGAACAACCCCAACTCTCTCAGCCTGTCTTCATAGGAGAGGTGCTCCAGCCACTTGATCATCCTCATGGCCCTCCTCTGGACTTACTCCTATACTTCCATGTCCTTGTGCTGGGGACCCTAGAGCTGAACGCAGGCTCCAGGAGGGGTCCCATGAGAGCAGAGCAGAGGGGGACAATGGCCTGTTAAAGTCCCTTTGGATGGCAGCCCTTCTGCACGTCACCCGCACAACACAGCTCAGTGTCATCAGTGAACTTGCTGAGGGTGCACTCAATCCCATTGTCCATGTCATCAACAAAGATGTCAAACAGTGCCAGTCCCAGTACGGACCCCTGAGGATCACCACTCATCACTCATCTCCCCCTGGACGCTGAGCTGTCGACAGCAACTCTGAGTGCGACCATCCTGCCAATTCCTTACCCACCGAGTGGTCCACCCCTCAAATCCGTATCTCTCCAATTTAGAGACACGGATATCATGGGGGACAGTGTCAAATGCCATGCAGAAGTCCAGGTAGATGATGTCAGCTGCTTTTCCCCTGTCCACCAATGCTGTAACCCCATCGTAGAAGGCCACCAGGTTTGTCAGGCACAACCTGCCCTTAGTGAAGCCGTGCGGGCTGTCACCATTCACCTCCTTGTTCTCCATGTGCAAATTTCTTTTCTTCTTTTGAGGAGAGCTAACCCTGGTGGTGCAAAGGATGAAAACAAAGTGCCAATGCATTGGCATTTTGCCAATCCATTTTGGAAACAGGATTAACAGAGGCATTTAAAGGCAACAGACAAAACTGTTTATCCATTAAAAAAAAAAAAAAAAAAAAAAAAAAAAACACTTTTCCTTTCGAGATAGTACTTTACTTGGAGCAGAGGATTCTTATTCTTGGTACAGTGAGTTTCTGGCAGCAGACAGAGGCCCCAACTTAAGGCAAGACACACACACACACACACACACTTCCCTTGTGCCCAGATAGGCTTCAGAGATGTGTCCCCTAACTCTGAATTTGTTTAAGGATTAGCCAAGGCTCTGTACACATGAATTGGCATAACAGTGGTGACTTGTTCATGTCCATTAAAAGGAAAAAAAGTCTCGAGAGCATCCAGACTAATGAATTTAATTCCCTCTTAGAGCTAAATGTGTTAATTATTAAACAAACCAATATTATAGGCCATGGTAAAAATGATAGCCTTAAGAACACCCTCACTCATTTTAATATGTGCAAACAGGACTTAGGGACTTCCTACACAATTTACAAGTGGTATACTTAGAAAAGGGATAAATGTTTTAAAATTAGGCTCCACTTCTGTTTATATAAAAGCTTGCCCTGTCCCAATCTGACTAGGCTGAGACTGAAAGCATTTGAAACAGCAGAAAAAAATTGTCCAGGTAGCAATCCCAAAAAACAGGGAAATTCACAATGTTTTTGTTTGTTTGTTTTTGGTTTTTATGATTATATTTTTTGTATTTCAGATGACTGCCTTCCTGCTCTGCTGCATCAGTAACAAAGTCCTTCTGTTTCCTGTCGCAGAATCTGACTCTTTAATAAATTGCACAAAAAGGAATGTGCTCATTTTAGCACATAGCGCCAGATTCCCAAAATACAGAGTAATTCTGAGACAATAAGAAATGCCAGATCTTAGAATTTAAATTTCAGCACTGTTATGAAGAAGGTAAATTGGCTGCCAGGCACTGGAACTAAACCAGTGATCTCAACAGTCAACTCTAAAGAAGCCTGAATCATCCTAAATGAGAAGCATAAAAGCTTATTGACACATGGCTTAAGAAGTTGGACTGATAAGAAAGGCAAAGGATCAAAAGAAGCATAAAACAAAAACACAAAAAAAAAAGAAGGGGGGGGAGGAAGGAAAATAAAGTACTGCAAAGGAACATTCTGAACATGAAAAATAGATCAACTTGTACCAGCAACAGAAAACACCCTGGGGTCATTCCCTTGTTCTCATTCTCTCACAAGTGGCATTTTTATCAACACGATGGAAATGAAGCAGAATTGCCTTCACATGGTGCTTTACTTCTAAGCATATTCTCCGCTTCTCACAAGCTTTCAGTAATTATTTAGATAGCACAATAGGCAGTGACGCTATCATGGGACCCCTGGAAACCGCGTTTGGACAGAGGAGTATGGAAGAAAGGTGTAACTGGCACTAAACTTCATTTTCTCTTGTGCACACATAGCACATTTCAACTCCCAAAAAAGGCTGTTCTTCACAAGCTTTGCATTTTATTTTAAAAGTTGTGTTTAACTAGCTGCACTTCACAGATACTGTTACTGAAAAGAACTGTGAAAGGGAATGGCCGGAATCAGGTGCTGTTAAAAATCTTTCCTCTCTGTACTTCCACTTCATCTGCTCCCCATTCTTCCCCAGGAATGACAAAGAGCAAACACCTTGCAGCACAGCCTGAAAATTAAATGGATGGGGCTGAATGAAGCAATTTCACAGCTGCAGACTTTGAAATCAAGTCAGGGGAATGCTGCACACGGCCATCAGACTGATTGCCCCAGAGCTGTGCAAGGAGACAGCTGCCCTCTCAGCTATCCAGAATTCAATTCTTATTTTACAGCTCTAATACCAACATGTTCATTTTAGAATTGCACCTGGAAATTACCTAGTTTAATTTACTTCCTTTCAAAATACTGGTGGCAGCATTTTGCTAATGACAATACTTTCAGTTCAGCATTTATTTTCAACCACAAAAGCTAAAATAATCAAACATACAATTCTTGATATCAAACCCAGAACACAGATAATCTCAGAGTTTATCTAAGCCATTGTTACAGTTGGCGAGTGATCACTATGATTTAAGACATACAAGCAAAAAAAACAAAAACAACAAGAACAACAACAACAAAAAACACCACACAACCCAATTGCAGGCCACCACAGTAAGAAACCAGTTCAGGCTGGGGTAATGCCTGTCAGCGAACAATTACTGATGCTGTCTTTAAATAAGAAGATTTCCAACTTTTTTTCCTCTTAAAAAAGAAAGACCATAGGAATATGAAGCTGTCCTTGATATTCCCTGCAAAAAATGTGATTGGTCTTGCATTATAAAAGGTTGAGGTATGCTTCTGTAAGCTCCCTACTTACCTGACAGACAGATGAGTTGAGCCTGAGCACTTTCTTCCTAAGCATATTGCCCGAAGTAATTCCAGTAAATCCACTTATCGGAAAAATCTTAAGCTACCCTTAAGTTTGTGTTTGTTTGTGTTTTTTTTTAAAAGGTCAGCCTTTCTGACAGCCATCAGAATTCTTATCTTCATCAAATTTACTAAAAGCATGTACAGACTCATAACCAAGTTACCACGGTTCATCATGGTTCTGCACATCAGCAGCACAGTGGTTATCCATCACCTTCACACCTAGCCCATAGCAGTTGCAGGGTATTGAGCCCCACCATGAACAGCAAAGAAACTTCTGGCCAGAAGGTGTAGAATAAGTTGCTTTACCGTGGATTTGCTGTACTCACAGAGTGTTCACACGGTTATCTTGACTCTAGACACATTCTAGCCTGCTAAACTTGTCTTTGCGTCCAAAGACGGGCAGTGAAGCTGGTGAGGGGTCTAGAGAACAAATCTTATGAGGAGCAGCTGAGAGAGCTGGGGTTGCTTAGCTTGGAGAAAAGACGGCTCGGGAGAGAGCTTATTGTGCTTTACAGTGACCTTAAAAGAGGTTGTAGCAAGGTGGGGATCAGGCTCATCTCCCAGGCACCAAGGGATAAGGAAATGGCCTTAAGTTGCACCAGGGCAGGTTTAGGTTGGATATTAGGAGAAATTTTGTTACTGGAAGGGTTGTGCTGCATGGGAACAGGCTGCCAGGGTTGAGTCACCATCCCTGGAGGTCTTAAGAAACATGCAGATGTAGAACTTCATAGCATGGTTTAGTGGTGTTAAAGGTTGGACTAGATGATCTTGGAGGTGTTTTCCAACCTGAATTGGTGAATTCCAACCTTTGATTCTATAACTGGATTGCAGTTCTAAATGCTACAGCTTTCAAGGAAGCCACTTTATGCAGCTTAACTCCACATATTTGAACTATTTCATCTTACCAGTTTTAATCTTTACTTTCTACCTAATCAGTCTGAATACACAAGAGACAGAGAACTATATTATTCCACAACCACTACTGACACAAAATACCAACTCCCACTGTATCAGCCAGCCCACCCAGATAATAATGGGCACAATTTGGCCTGCTTCATGCAAGCAAACCAAGACTCTTACCTGCTCGGGGCTCTATCGTCTTGTTGGAACCTTCATCCATAAACACAAACCGTCCACCACCAAAATCTTCAGCATAGTCAGAGAGATACAGCAGTGAAGTATAGTCAAAAGAGCCGTAAGTCACCTGGGAGTAAAGTCAACAATTACAAAAATTTTACAACATTCTGCTCTCATCTTTGCAGAATATAAGTAATTAAGCAGATAGAACTGATTGGCTTTCTAATTTTCCAGTTGTCACATATTTAATAAAAGGATCGCTAAAAAACGAGAACATTTCTATAGAAATTATACGTTTATTAGTCTATACAGTTTATACACAGACTACATACATCTTCTACGCATGACTAGTATTTTACCTGTATTATTTCTATTATTACAGTTCGAAAAACTAAAGAAATGGTTTTATTGATCTTTGTCATCCTATCTCTGCTGAACAGCTGGCAAAAAACATGGTGTCAGAAGTTATACCTTTGCATCAAATCAAATATATGGAAATGCTCAGATTTATTTATATTATTTCAAAATCAAATTTCACCATAATGCTGATAAGAACCAAAACCAGTCTGTGAGTAATTTACCCTATCTCTTAGCTAATCACAGTTTGAGGTTTCTGGAAACCTCACCTTTTACTCTCTCTTTCATCAGTTATCAAGCAGAAACTTCATGGTAACAGTGAATCAGACCTTCCCAATAAATACACCTTCGCTGGAGGAACACCTACTCCTTTCCATACAGGTTTTAGGTTTTGTTTTTTTTTTTTGTTTTTAAAACCTTCACACATGGCTTTCAAAGTCTCTGCTTCTTCTCAGCCTACAGAACAAACATCACATTTTTAAGTATAACAGACTGATTTTCGTTCCTGTTAAAGTATTATTTATTTGCCTCAATATGAACATTGAAGATGGGAAAAAGAAGTGGTATATATTGGATAGCTTCACTCTGAGCTTTAAGTACTTAACACTGAGCTGAAAATACTTCCTTTTCATATCCAGGTCACCTACAATCAAAAACATACTTAGGAATCAATGGCTGTATTCTCCAATTTCTTTACAGTATATCACAACTCAATGAAGTTCTGCTTTACACTGTCAAACAGCAAAATGTGCAGCACGGAAGTACTGCAGAAATATACAACATTAGCAGAGTGTTTTGGCTGACCTGGTGACTGTTAGAGGTAAGTGCTACTTCCAAACATAGAAGTTCTCTAAATATTTTATTTTTTTTTCTAAGTTACATTCATTAGTGCCAGTTAAATTTTGGCTCAGCACAGTTGTACACATTATTCTGTAAGAGAACACAGCAACAGATGGGATAGGAAGACATTTTCATTCTTACTCATTTTGTTATTTTGACCATACAAGCTGGAAAACAAAATCCAAATCCAGCAATAAGCAGCACTGCACAGCCCAAGCCAAAAGAATGAGAAATGTTTTGGTGATACCCTTGTCCCTATATTTACCCCAACCCTATCAGCAATGTAAGGCAGTAAATGTGAATTCATGAGCATGTGCTACAGCAGCACCTCAGAACAGCCAGTCTACAGCCCTCCTCCTGCAACCAGCTTTGCAAAGCAATCACCTTCACCATTTTGATGATTAAAACCTCCAGTTAGCTTAAGGCTCAGCTTGTTCTACTTCAGGCAAGAAAGGCTGAAAAGGGATATGAATGCTGCCTATATGGGGATAGGAGGAAGTGGAAGAGGGAGAGGAGGGAGGGGAAAAGTCTTCTTAATGTAAAAGCAAGGGTTCATGCAAACCAAAATAGGTATAAACTCAGCATGAATAAGTCTAAGCTAAAAACTAAAGAAAAATTGTGCCAGAGTCCTGGAATAGATTTTTCAGTAGGAGAAATTCAAGGTAAACAAAACAAAGTCGATTCTGTGGCAGAGCCTGACAAGACTGTGAAAAATGACAGGATCCTTCCCTTGGGACTGCAGGAATCGCATTACCTCCCTTAGAGAACATTATAAGACTATTCTGCTGTCAGGGTTGAGTATGCAACAGCAATTCCATTATAAATCAGGCATTTGAAGTTTGAAAAATCCAGCTCCAAACAAATTCCATCCAAGATGAAATTCCACATCGTAAGACAACACTCTATTCGGTCTACCTTGCTTATAAATTCAACAAGATTAAATGATTCATTTGGGTGATTTAAGGGTTTCCATTTCCATGTAACTAAAAACCAAATGAATTTTAGGGAGGAAAAAAATCCAATCTCATACACACATAATAGAACTGTGCTGTTCCGTTATGCAGTTAAATATTCCAAACCAAAGATATTCAGATAGAGAAAAGTAATTGCAATATACTCAGCAATTCAGGGGAAAATGTAGAATGTTCTCAAGTGCTCCAAGGAGCCTGTATCTTTGAACCAACAGCATCAGGCTTTGAAACAAAAACATGTCAGATTCATTTTTCAAAGACTTGATTTTACCTTTCTTTTGCAAAGAGGAGAAAAAAAGCTGGAGTCTTCTAGCAGCAATCCTCACTGTTTAATTATTATGCAGGCATACACAAAAGCATCCAACTAACTGGCAAAAGTTTCAACATCCTGAGTTCTATCGATCTTTCTTCAATGTCTTGAATTCATGATTGTTCTGGGGGCCACACAGAAATACTACGGCACTTCTTTGTACAGTAATTCTTACTGCAGATCAATAGGGGCACTTTTCCCTTGTTTTCAACTGCAGTGAAAATGAACGAAACTTGGTTTGTGTTCTCAACTGCAAAAACTAAAACACCAGGCAGACTGGCTGCACTGAAGATACGCTGGGAAGGAACAACTGGTCTATACCTATTTAGCCTTCCCTGAAATATTTTCTGACCTACTGACCGTCCTGTTTGAATTCAGTCCTCTGCAGAGCTTTAAATCCTAAATGCTGTATAACCTGACCAGCTCTATGTAATTATTTTTTACCTCTTTCTAAACACACAATATAGATGGACATTTTATATAATATATATGCACAATGTAGAGTACGTTACACATATGTACATCTATAGTACATAATCTTCACGATGGAAGTGAAGTCAACAGGACCGGGGATGCCTCCCTGTCAGACCCTATTTAGGGCTCCATTAGCCTGGTTCACACCATTTTCAACTACGCAATGCAAACTGCTATCATTTAAACCACAGAAGTACATTATCTGGCAATAGCTGAAGTCCCTTATCCCAGAAAAGGGACGAACCACAGAGCTGAGGCAGTTTATACAAGAATGATCCCAGCCCACGGTGGTTTGTCCATCTCACTTCAGCACTTGGCACTGCTGACAGCACTTGCTCCATGTAAAGATCAGCGAGCGAGAATTGGACCACCACGTCATGAGCTCAAGAAGCACTTGCAAGGAATCTGCTCTAGGTCTCTGTACATGAGACTGTACAGAGACTGCACCACTGTACCCATGAATACTGTTCACCATAGCTGTGGTCTGGAAAGTTCCCTGCCCCTCCCTCCAAAATAAAAGGAACTGATCCACACAAGTGGGACCCACATAAGGCTTCCAGCTTAGCATACAATGCTGTCTGGACAGCTCAGACAGTGGCCCAGCATTGGCATGTTCACATGCAATCCTCACTGCGAGGATGCTTTTCAAAAGCACAAATGAAAATAACATTAAAATATATTTCAAACACGGAACATAAGTTTAAGGTGCAGACAAAAAACACTTCAGTTTGAATGCTTTACCTTTCCCAGTAGTGAGCTTCCTGTGGAAGTCAGCTGCTACAGAAATGAAAGTGTTCAAACTACCTATACATAATAAATAGGACAGTGCACAGTTTTAACTCCTGCAGTATAATCCAAAGTATACTTCCCCCGGAAAATACCTTGAAATCTAGCATGCCACATTTTCACATTTTAGAACAGGTATGGGATTTTGGGGGCATCAAATTCTACATGATCATGAACAAGGTGTTGTGTAACTGTCCGAACTGTGACAATAATCCTTCACTAGTGTCAAATCGGACTACACAACTGTTCACCGGAGAAACTATTACGGTTTAGATAACGCACAGCAGATTTGAGAGACCACATTTAGTGAGTGTTTTTTTCTTGTTGTTGTTTTGAAGCTGGAGGAGGGTGGAGGGTGTTAGAAAAAGCCAAAGCTAATCAGTTGGTAAATTATCTTGCAGGCTGTTTAGGGAGCAGATAAACAAAATGTGGACAAACAGATGGATAAAACCTGCAAAACATCTAACCCACTGCTCATCACATACAGGCACTGTCAGGATGCCGTAACAGAGAAGCAGCTTGCACAAAGGAAACAAATTCTCATCATGAAAACAGATTTACTTCTAAATGACAAAATAATGTGTACAGGAGAGACTTAGGTAGAAACACTTAATTGCAAGGTTATCCAACTAGCTTATTCATTTACCAATGCAAAACACATGTAGAGAAGAGTAAAGGAAGTATGAGAACATTGGCAAACCTACTTGTGCAGACAAAAAACACATTACAGTAATAAATCAGTCTTAAATTCTAAAATACACTTTTTGAGACTAAAAAAAAAAAACAAAAAAAAAAAAAAACAAAGAAGATATCCACAAGCTATTGAAGTTTCCTGCTTTATGCAGTGAAATTTGATTCTCTGAAAGGGTGAAAAACTGTGAAGAACCTATACTCGCAGAACGTGCACTGAAAACAAACAAAACCTTCCATTTATACATAACTGAAATGTAAATGCCGAGCAACTATCAGAAGACACAGATCAAGTCACAATGACCGATTTAGCACCTTTGAAACAGTTCCTGCTAGACCTGGCTGAAAGAGCAACACTCCAGTTGGAAACACAGCTTTGGTGGGACTGAAAGACTCCAGAGATGGAGGTCAGTTTAATCAACTTCTGACAAAACAGTCATTTCTGAGTAGTCATTCACACAATTTATTAATTTAACTGCCCTAAAGAACAAAACTAAGGCACAGAATATAAGAGAAATAGGAATGGTCCTAGCCTATGCTTCTGAAATTCACTTCTCTTTCCATTAGGTTCCTCTCCTGAAGGATTTTTACAAGCTCCAGTTTTCAAACATGTCTGACTAATTGTTTAATGCAAAATAACTTTAAAGTGATCTATTAATAACTGGAAACATTTACATCCCATCCCAGCCTCCTACTTACCTTGTCGATGTGGGGGTGCCAGTATTCATCGTGTGTTGTCTTGGCTTCTGTGCTGTTAATTCTAGAGAAGAATGTTGGCTTAGTCAGGTACATGGCGGAAGAGCTGATTCCGAACGTCTGAGCAATCTTTTCTTGAATTCTCCGTCTCACATCACTGCAAAGAACACAACACAGCACACTAATCATGAAAACAGCATAGAGGCCCCATTTAAACAGTGATGCACCTCTCTTGATTCTTCTACATCCTCCTTCATTCACTGTTACTGCTTCCTCAGAGCTAAGCTTCCTCCTCAGAGAGGAGGAAATCAAGGGAAACGTATACCTATACCTTCCCTTCTTATGTTGCCTTAAACAACTGAGATCTACCGTAGCAAAGGAAAAAAAAAAAAAAAAAGGAATCTGCTGCGCTTTTTGTTTTGTCCTATTTTTATCATCATCTTTATTTTCAAAATCTTAAGAAAAATGAACTATTTGAATCCAGTGGCCTAGATTTTAAAATTTCTTTGTGTAACCAGTGTGTTTATCAATGGAATTCTATCACGGTGAAAAATTTAAGAGATTAAGTTATTTTACATTCATATTTTTAATCCAAAGCAGATGACTGGAAATGTGTATGTTCATAAAGGGCTGCCTCTTGGGAAGAACCTTCAACTACTTTTAAGATAGCTTTAAACTAACAGATGAAGTCTCAGGCCCATGAATTCAGGGTTCTAGGCCAACATACACATTGATATCATAACCAGATTTTGATTAAAAATGAATACCGAGATGTTTTTCCCAATTATTCTGAAAGTTTCAACCAAGGTATCTCTACCTTGGCTATTCTTGTGTTTCTCTCAGGAAGCACAGGGAAAAGAACAGGTTTTCGTTTGGCTGGTTTTTGTTGTTGTTTTTAAGATCATAAAAATAGAAGACTAATAATCACACATGCTTCACTGCATTGAACTGCTTATATAGCAGCATCCTACGTTGTCTTTCAGGACAGAAAACTGCATACAGATCTCGACCAGGGCCATCACTGCATCAGCTTTAGTTCAGTCTATGCTTTTAAAGAGAAGAGATTTGCGACTCATCGAGAAGATCACGGGCAAATCCCACCAGTAAACACACACAGCTAGTATTTAACTTGGAGGAAATTAAAACAACAATGAATGCAATAACACAGCGAGATAAAATGAAAATGTTTTCTTTTAAAATCTAATCCCCTGTGTTCCATAAAGTCTTAATGGACTGTTTTCTCCCAATTTACCACATTCTTAGCTGTTGTATTAGTCTTCCTTCCCCAGCGCTTCAAAAGAAGCGCACAAGAACAAGATACTCAGGATGAACACTTTTCTGAAGTTTTGATGGAATTACATTACTAGTTTTGCATCTTTTTGTGTCAGACATTTCTCTACTGGATTGTACTGAACTTCAGCACAATTTACAAGAAACCATTTCCCAAGTAGTCCTCTGGGGAGTTCAAACAGTGACTAACAAGAAGTGACAGAACTAAAAACCAGACCTAAGTGTTGGACTGTGAAAGGCACCTCTTAAAGACAAGGACCAAAAAAACAAAGGCTTAATTACTCATCCTGTTCACAGCTTGTCCCCACCAAAAAATAATCAATAACAGACATACAGTTTGGATTTTTAACCTGTCTTAAAATAAGACAGGTTACAAAATGTTAAGTTTTCAGGGGTCAATTCAAACTGTTTTAGTTGTGAAATATGAAAACCATTAAATTTAGAGATGAGATTTTCAGGTATTTACACAGATGTAAAAATTGAGGTGTCAAGTTGAGAGCTACAAAATGGCAGAGTTTTGTAAAAGTGACATCAGGAAAGGATCTGTGGTCCCCGGTCCTTCCTCTCATACCTGTGGGTATCTGATCTTTCTGTCTTCCTTCCAAGAAGTAGGTCTTCAACAGAGGCTGCCTTATGCTTCCCAAAAAGCATCAGATGTAGCTACTCATTTCACTTCACCATGAACTGGGAGGAATCAGGCGCTTTGAACAGCCCAGCGGAAGAATTAATAGCCTAACCCGCAAATACTAAAGAAGTCTGTTCCCCAGCTCTGACACCGGGTGGCCAGGAGCATCAGCCAGCTGGAATATATCCGCAAGTAGCTGTGCCACAGTCCTGACATGACTTGAAATCTCCAGCCGTTGCTCATTAAGCAATACCGCTTCCTCTTTTAGGTTGATTCCTTTCCCATTTTCAAACACTTTCTATTAAGATTTGCTGCCTGGTGTTTATAAGGCTCCGCTAAGGCCGCACTCCTCTTTGAGACTTGCAACAGCTTCAGGCAAGACTGGATGTTTTGCAAACCAAGCAGGAAACAAAGCTCTCCTCAACACAACATTTTTGTCTCCTGACACACAAAAACAACCACCAAAAGCCTAGCTGGTTTGGACCAGCCAGTGGGTTATCAGAAGAAGAGGAAAACAAGCTCAAAGCATGCCACAAAGAGAAGCACATCCTTCTAAAGAAACTTGTTTCCTGTTTATAAATTAAGCAGGCAAGGGAAATGGGGAGACAAGTAATGAAGTTGTTGAGGTGACAGGTTTAACAGCATAGATTTAGCTTTTATCCTGGTCTCGTGGAAGCACCTGCCTTCTGCTGACCTAGCAATAACCATGTAGCTAGCCTCTGAGTGTGGATGCACATTGCTGGCCTCTTATTATCCTGTGTGCTACTGGCTTCAAGTATTGAATAAACTGCAGATTTCCACTGATACCTGAACAAATAACCCATATTGCAAAAATTTACTGCAAATAAGCCCCAAACAGCAATTTGTGACCTCTGAGTGTCTAAATGCTTTTTCCTGCTGAGTACGTACCATACTGCTCAAAGGCAGTGAAACTCCAGGAAATTCCTAGTTGAGCCAGCTCACGGATGTTATTTCTGCATGTTGGGTGATTAATACTCACTTTCTAATAGTGTGGGATGAGACAAAAAAAAAAAAAAAAAAAAAAGGATGTAGATCCTATAAGCTAAAAAAGAAAAATTAAAAGATGCAAAGGCAGACTGTTCCTCATTGCCTGTGAATTGCCAGCAGGAGTTCTCACTTTGTCAAATACAAGTAGCTGCAATTCAAATTAAGTTTTAAAAAGCTACATAACAAACTTAATACTTAATGGAGGTGGGGGATTAAGGTGCAGAAGAGTGATCTGACTGGGAAACTTTGCATCACACTATTGCAATTAACGACAAGGAGATCTGAGCTTCTAGTTAAAGGAAAATATGTAAAAAAACATCCTTTTACAAGTTAAATGCCAAAGGCAAAGATAACCAATGCCGTGGAACACATCATTTGCAGGGTGCTTTGTGACAGCTTTGCCTGCCCTTCATTTCACACAGTCACATTTACCCCACCGCAGGAGTCATCAACAGGTTGACAGGCTTATCAGTGCAAACACGAACTCTGCATCATACTCCATAAGGTATCTCGTGTCCTTCTTCACGGAATGAAATGGGAATCAAATGTTTACTTTGCTGTATAAGCAAAGACACGTCTTTGTTTAGAGGTCAAAATTTTCCCTAAACTACTACAGAGCATGTATCCAAACACATGCATCGATGTACTTCAGCTCATTCTGTGCCCAGTTTATGCCAAATACTGCATACAGTTGTTTTCAGAAGTGCTAATAAAGTCACTCTTCTTAGCCTATAACTCTTCTCTACAGCCTTGGCTAAACAGGCTAAGGCCAATTTTGGTTCAGAAAGCACTATCAAGGAAGCAATGAATGAGCCCAGTGCAATAAGAATGTAAACATTCATTTTCGTAAACACTGTTTTCATTCCAACTGCTTAGGGTCTAACCTGGTTCTGATTGGGTGTACTGAACAGAGCTCTGCTATGGTGATAAGTATATGAGTACCAAATCCAGTCAACAGTTAAGTAAAGGAAAACTAACTCCTGCCAAAACTTGTCAGCAGCAATCGAACACTTTCACAGTCACTGGAGGATATCAAAATGCACAGCCAGGCTTGGGCAAAAGCAGAACACCACTCACTAAAAACAACATATGATCACCTTGTATAAAAGTGGTGTACAAAATCTATTTTGTAATCAGAGCAATCAGGAAGAACAAAAAAGAATAGCCAATAGGACACACAGAACCTAGGAGAAAGGATGTTCACTAGACTGCAGAGTTTCCAGATTAACATACCACCAGCTACACAAGCAAGGACTGAGAAAAAGAACTAGGAGTGTCACATGAAAATTTCTGTAAGATACAAGCTCTGTCAGGCCAGCAAAAAGAAAGCACTGTTAGAGTCACTGTGGAAAGCAAGATTTCAAGCACAGAGACAGGAACACTCACAAAGCTCCATGAAACCACCCAACTTCCCTAGCCCACTGTCAATGTCTCTGCACTGTTCCCAGTGAAAAGCACCAAAGGCAGCAGAAGCAGGCAACTTGATGCTCTTCTATATCCAGAAAGTTCCAGCAGAAGTCAGACGTGCAAAATGAATAAAGGGAGAAAGCGAACTATTCGTTCCCCTTCTGCTCATTCCATGTCTGTGCCTTAATAAGTTATAAAGTTTTTGGAATAAATCTTTCATGATGCCATTTTCTGCTGAAGTCGTAACCTTTAAAACAAGCACACAGATTTAAAGGTCTCTCTTCTGGATAAAGGTGCATCTATTATGTGAAACAAGAGGAATTGCTGTAATATGCTTGTCAGGTGGAGGATAAAGAATCAGCCTAGAAAGCATAATTGATTCTGAAGCAACATAATTCTGACACAGACAGTTTAGAAACCAGCCTCCTGGCTAAGAATGCCTACTCGGATTTGTTATTGTTGCAATCAGTAATGCTCAGACATGAATTACATCTAGTTACATCTCTCAAGAGTGTATTTTTAAACAGACCTTGTTAGGTAAATAAAAGTAATGAAGATAAATGCTCCCAAGAATAGCATAAAATCATTCATGAAAGACATAAGGCACTACAGTCTGTGTTAAGCACTGCCATTAATATGAACAAAAGCATTTAATATACGTTGAATGGGATTCATATCCAGCAACCTGAAACACCCCCTACATTGTCATGCAAAACCAATGGAATATTGATGTTCCCCAGCAGTACTCTCACCCCACAATATAAGGGTCAGAAATGTTCGATGTTACCATAACTCGTATGAATTTCTGTTCATGTGAAATACATAAATAATCTGCAGTAAGACACCACCTCCCCATACACTTGTATCATTTCTGCAGATTCTTTGATCTTCTGTAGAGCAGCAGGCAGCACAAAGCCTATTATTTTCACATTAGTCCCCCCTATCTTGGTGAGGCAGAGTCTATTTTTCTTTACGCATTTGAAGTTCAGTAATAGTCAGTGTCACATTTTCAGGATGAGTTGTGGGACAGAAGTAAACACATTTGAACAATGGTCATCTATAAACATAATGGTATTTAAAAATGTTTAGGCTAAGTAATAAAAAAAATTCTAATTGGTCAATATTTAAGACAAAATTATTATAACTAATAACATGAATAAGATATGCTGGGTGTATGGAATATACCTATCCATTAACGTATTTGGATACTTCATACTACTTCCACCGCTAGAGGGAGGTCAGATTCCTTCACAAAGGCAAGAAAAAAGGACGAGAAAAGCAAAAACACTTTAACTTTAGACTTTAAGATGTTCAAGCCAGGTACGTTTTAAATTATGAGAACGCAACTGAAGTGCTTAACTAAAGATTTATTGTGTCTAGTCAACATAGAATGCTTGTTCCTAAACTTTGGCGACACACCTTCAGACACATGGAACTCGTTCTGTTTGTTGTCTTCGTTAAGTATATGAGCAGGTCTACAGGAAAGCTAAAAGCATCAGATGCCAAAGCTATTACATTATAGCACTACTTCATATTCTGGCTTCTTAGGGGGAAAGTATGCTCCGCTTTTCAAGCCAGAACATTAGTAATTTGAAGTCCTTCCACTTCCTGCTTTTGCATTTTTAATGTTTTGCTACACTTCTCCCCCAAAAAAACAAGTTCCTGATGCGATAATAGCGTAGGACTGTCTTTATCATCTAATGCATCATCTCTTGGATAACGGATGTGAAATACCAGTTAAAGTATTTTGCATGTCAGCTGGCGTGTTCCAGCAAATAACCAGAGAACTCAGATAAGCAGCTCTCTTCACTTGCAGGGCTGCAGGACTGGCAAATGCTAAAACTGGGCATCAACCACTTAGGCTGCAAGTGAAACATGGGGCGAGGCCATCATCGGATTCCATTTACACTGTCAATATTAGTCTGACATTGGTGATGGAGCTAAATAACACCAGCTGCTTTCAACTTAAGACATCGTAATTCTCAGCGATTACTACTTAGAGCTGCAAGTTCAATTGCAACTCTGAATCCATCACATAGGACAAACCCCTCTCAGCTTACGCTCTACAAAAAACAACAAGTTGTGTTTTGTAGTTCATCCTACAGTTATTCAAATTTTTTACCGATATAGTGCAAAATCCTCTTCTGTGAAGATGTCTTGAATTTTGTCCCCAAAGTACCTGAAAAATGAATCAACATTCTAAAACGGGCATTGCTGAATCACACCAAGCTGTATTCTCTCCCCATCTGTGCTTTACCCACAGCCCACGTATTAAAACACAACTCAAAAATCCTACAAATGTTTAGAGTGTGAAATTTCCAAAGCATTGCTCAAAGATCAAATATTAAAAGATTAAGGGATCAATATACAGCAACTGATAACAGAATGCCCCAGGCATGGTTAATGTCCCCTCACACATCATGAAATAAGCACACGGATTCAGATTTTTAAAAACAACTATAGATTACTTGGTTTCTTCCACTGCTGACAATCTATAGATTGTAACTGTAAAGGTAGGGAGGGAATATCCACCTAGAAGAATCACCGAACATATTATTTGCTGGTGCAAGAAGAACTCTAAAAGGTAATAGCAGCTTTCCAAGAGCCCAGTTCAACATAAGGTATTTCCAGTTTTCATGCCACAAAAGCTTTTCAACTAGCCATGGAAACTGTGATGAACCTAACCAATTCTACAGTTGGTCATTCCTAACCCCAGTCCACAAGGCTTGAGAAATCTGAGAAGGCTCAGAGTACTGAAGATGTACGGTAACAACGGCAACAAGTCACAGCCCGACTTTACCTGTACAGATTAACAAAGTGCTTCCCCAGGGAAAGAGCTCCAGAATGCAAGTCCAAAATTGATGCCTGGGAAAGGAAACAAAAGTTAAAAAAGAGGAAGAAGCGTGAGAAGGTTTTATCATTATTTATCACTGACCTTCAAGTAATATCCCAAGTTGGCTCTCATTTTCCATACACTCCCAAGCAAAACTATTAGTTTCTAGCTTTCAGCTCCAAAATATTAATGCTTGCTTTACAACTGCAAGTCTCCCTGGGTTTGTTCTACAAATTAACAAAAGATTAAGGTACCATATGGCTAACACACAGGACTACCATTGCCGACATTCAAATCCAACATACAGAACTGCCAGTCTCCATGGACTAAGGGTAAGACACCTTGTTCCTGGATCTCTTCTTGAAGCCATTTCCCTTCCACACAAAGATGACTAATTTTCCAATATTTGTGAAGTGCTCAAATAACTGCACTAATATTTAACTTGCCCAACGTTTGTTATTAAAACTTCTTCACCATGAGTTCGTGTATACTTCTCATATTTAATACAGACACAAACATCTGCTTAAAAGAACAACTACAGTTCTAAGGCTTGCAGAGCCTTTTTTTTTTCCAGTTTCTAAACTGCTGTAAAATATAACCAGGGTGTGAAAGGTTTTTATATATGAAAAAACAAACAAAAACAATCCATTTCTCCACTTGATTCAAGCCAAACGCTTCTGTTGAGCTCCAGACCAAGCCAAAAGATGAGTATTCAGATTTGCTATGGTAGAGAGCTACCTCTCAAGACCCTAAAATATTGCCCAGAATTGAATGAAGTACACCTTTATATGTATTTTGTGGACAGCAAGGGACATATTTATTTCCTTATTTCCCATCAGGTGAACGGTATTTAAAAATATACCTTCTTAATAGCAGCCTTATTTTCTACACTGAAAATATCAAGTAGCAACAGTTAATTAACCTGACTGGCACCAAAATTAGAATGACCTCTTTGATGTACAATATCCTGGAAAAAGCACTCTGATCTGGGGATCTGGCAGCTCTTGATGCACCACATACCATTCACATTATTCTAACAAAATCAAAACACTAATAGTATGACTAGGTGAGCTGCCTGGAAAGAATGGTAACCTGCATCTTAGCAGTAAGAAGGATTTCTGGGCACGGCTGGGACAGTACTCAGTTTGATTTGAAGCCACTTTGTGTTTTGACCCAAAAGTAGACAGGCTGGCGAACAAGCAGCCCAAATCATCAGTGCACTTACATGTCAGAGCTGCAGCGCATTCACCCCTGCCCTCAAAGCACTTTTCTCTCTCCTTGTCTGGATCGTGTTTGGGAAAGACAACCAAGACAATCTGAGCAAAAGAAAACTGCTGTATGCTCAATTGCTTTGAGCTTCAAAACTGAAATAGCGGAACTCCACAAAAGTCTCCATTTAAAAGAGATATTGACAGCCTTCTTTTAATGTACGTACCCAAATCACTTCACCTATCCCTGAACCTTTAAAAATATGTAAAGTAACAAGCTATTTAAATGGACACAGCATGAGCTTTTTGGACCTCCCATTCTCACTGAAGTCCTCCAAAGGCTGCAGAAGACTGTTAGAGAAACAAGTCATCTTACACTCATCCAAGAGCAGCTCTTGTAATAAGCTTTACCAGAGCTTCAGAAGTAAAACACTTTTGTTCTCAGTTCCTCAAGCTGCAGATGATCACAGTGACGTGGTAGAATCCAAAATGGTCAAGTGGATCAATACAAGACTCCCCCAAGAAGCAGATATTCACAGCTGAAAAGGTAATAGCTGCAGTGCAAAGCCAGAGGGAGAAGACTGAAAATGAAGTCTGGAGAAGATCGAATATTCTTCAGGGTCATTTCAGACAGGGGAAAACATCTGAACGCTAAATGTAGACGGGGAGTTGATTACGTGAGCACAGAGCTATTTGTCTAACAGCTACCTTGGAAAGAAACTGAAATGCATTTATTTTAGCCTCTGCCATTTCAGAACATTAAATATTTTCAGCACCATTTTCTACACTCAGAAGAATACCTTGGTGGAAGCTTCTGTCAACACCATTACTTGAAGTTCAGCTGCCTGATCAGGGTTCATCAGCCATCAGTAAGTAGTTCAGGTCAGTGCTCCCCAGTTGAAAGCTCTACAAAGTTTATCTAAAGATGGCAGGAACAATGCAAACACATATTCACACACCTATTTCTGAGAGATGGTTACAGAACTCCTAGAGAAAGGAAAATGAACTTCCTTTAAAAAAACTACAATATATGTTCCTTTGGATCCTTAAGTATCATTTGTCTCATATTCTCCACACTCTCACTGCAGAAGAGATCCAACAAGGACACGTGCACTGCTACAGTGACTCCACTTCTACCTTCACCCCTTAAAAAGCTTTAGGTGAGACTCTGGAAGAAAACAGCAGAAAAAGTGCCCAAAAGAGAATTTTTCAGAACTTGTTTCCACTTGCCTGCAAAGAAGCCTGTAGAGCTCAAACCCTTCCCCACTCCTCCTGTGGGAACACTCACCCACACGAGCTGAGCAGAGGGAAGAGCAATGAAGGCTCTCCATGGCCACCCTTCCTGGGCAGCAGCAAACCTGGGGTTCCTGCGTGCAGCCACGCACAGGCTCTCCAAAACAGTAACACCTTTAAATATCCTTCTCTATTGGAAACGAAGTAGAGGGACAAGAGTTACGTCCTTCAGGTAATGCCTCTTAAGAGAGAGGCTGATTAATTACGAGACAAATGCAACCAATCGTCATACAAAGTGCTGGCGGCACAGCTTATTACTGAGAAACTAAAGCAGTATTTGGCTGTGATGTCTTACACTAGGTAAAGAGTAGACACAAGCGGTCCCTCCCCAGCTTCCTAGAGCAAGGTCCAGGCAATCCCACCAAGACAATAAGAGAAACAAAGGGAAGTGAAAGATGCACTGCCACGCACGAACTGGCAGCTACCCCTATCAGGAGGCGAGGCAAAAAGGAAGGAGACTCTGGGGTCTCAGCAGAGGTGTGTGGAAGGACAAGTACCATACAGAGGCTTTACCTTCTCCCTGGAAAATTCAGAAGGGACAGCGTTTTGAGGACTTCAGTTTGGCTGGGAGGGTTGAAAGCAGAACAAGGAGTGATATTACCTGCAGAATCACTGTTCTGTGCGTGGGCCCACATCAGACACCCTTGTCTGACATCACAGTTAAATATGTTGTTCACTTCCTTCAGTCATTAAGAAATGTAATTTTCCCTGCAAAAAGGAATTTCGGGTAGCTATCTCTGTCAATTTTGCAGCAACGCAGGAAGCAGAGGGCTGCAGCTGACTGGCTGCACAAAGGTGTTTGGGTTTTTCTTTTCCCCTCCACTAGGCCTTATCTAAATGCCAATAGCTTTGATAGTAAATGAGTCGAGTTTATTTGCACTGGAGAGGCGTTATGACGGCAGCACTCACAAAGATGTGAATGAATGAGTCATGACTAAGCTGGTAACGCAAGCAGGGATTGCATGCAAGAAAACACTAGGTCAGGACAAAAGGAAAGGTCATTATCTATATAAAGAGGGGGGAAAAAGTAAGTTGAGAAACAGCAAGAGAATGAGTGGAAACGACTTTCTGTGAAAGAGAGAACACGGTGAAAAAGCTATTTAATAGCTACAGAGACAGAGACCTACCTGGGGGAGAGGTGCAGCACTGGAGAAGGTGCCCGTTTGTGTTTTGTTGGAAGTTAAACTTAGATTACAAGCGTGTCTGCTAGCCTCAGCGTGTGCATGAGCACACGTGCATGTGTGTCTGCACACACACTATTCTAGGAGCAATTATAAAGGAAGATAGGAAAGAAAGCTCGGCATGACAGCTGGGCCATGACTGCGGGGAGACTTCAATGATTCAGATGTTGGCCAGGCCTTTCTCACCACAGAAGGACGGAGAGGGAAACCAGGTTTCATACTACACTTCAGTCCTCCGAGGAAGCCGAAAGAGTAGCAAACAAAGGGAGAGAAGCGACAGATTTGCAAGCTGCAAAATTAGCTCTTTAAGTTACTACGTTAGACACATGCTTCTGTGAATTCAAAACACAGGTGTGACAGACAAAACACTGCTTTAAAAGGTGTTAGGAGGAAATCGGGGAGAATTAAAATGTGGTCTGTACCCCAATAGAAATCTGAAGACGTTCCACTTGGAATAGTGAAGAGATCAAGTTGGCTAAAGAAAGAATTAAGAATAATTCAGGAGCAGGTGTGAGAAATTATTTAAGGAAGTTCTAAGAAAAAAAAATAGCCTTAGAACAACAGACATAATTGGACAGAATTATCCAAACACTCCAAAGTCTAAGAACTTTAAAGCAACAAGCTAAATCTAATCCAAGAGAACTGAAGCTTAGGAAGCAAAGGGGTAAAGTAGCTGGATGAAGTTAAGACTTGAAATATTTTGTGTGCTACGTAGATGAGAGATTTGAAAATAGAACAAAAGGCTTAAACAAAGAAAAAAATTTCATCTACACATCATCAGCACACATCAATCATTATTTAATGAGATCTGGGAACTAAGACTGCACTATCAGGAGCAGATTCATTCCACGACATGGGGAATACAAGAACACAGATTGAATAAGAAAGAGAAAAATGCAGAACTGAGGATGAAAGAAAAAGAATAAATAAATATGAGAAAATAGATAAAGAGTCTATATTTAAAAGGTTGTCCTAAACACGATCCCAGCATCTTTCAGCATCTTTGAGATGTTTGTCCACAATTTCAGATGAGGCTTCAATGCAATACTACACAACTCCTCTTGCAGCTTTCCCTAAGGAGTAACAGCACGCAGTAACTTTCTCACATTCCCACATCACAAGAAACGTGAGAAGATTTGGATCACAGCCCAGATCTCTCTGAGACCAACAGCAGTTTACTACAAGAATCTTTTTCCCTTGATTTCCCTCTCCTTTAAAAAACTCCAAAATGATGCTTCCAGAGTGATGTAGATGACAGCTGTATATTTGAGATTCCAGCTTATTGTCCAAGTAACCCAGCTCAGGACACGTGCCCAGCTCTGAGCACTGGGCAGCCGCTCACCTCCCTTCAAGTCTCTTCCACGAGGTCTCTGGACATTTCCCCCGTTTGCTGGCCCCAGCTCTCTGTGGTCCAAATCCATGAACCTGTCTCTGTGTCTCACACTGCCCTTCTTAATCCCTCTTTGTGGAAGTCTAATGACAATCACACGCAGGTCCCAAAAGAACAAGACAGGAAACAGCCTTGACAGCACTAGTGACAGGAGCTAAGGCAGGAGGTCCCAACGGGCTGAGTAACCTAGGCAGAATGGCACATTATGCAACCACAGAACTGAAAAAATATCCAAGAGACACCGTCTGAATTGAATAGGAAACGTTAAATATTGTAAAGATACTGTATCAGATGGGCAACACCACCGAAGTTGCTTAGTGTTTTTTTTTTTTCAGATCTTTTTAAGCAGTGACAAGGACATTAAAGTCTCTTTTTTCCACCCCATAAAAATCTTTATCCTTTTCTTGTACTAAATGCCCTAATTCAGCAGAGGCCTTAGTAAGTGTTCATGTTTACAAATACAAAACAGTTTCTGTTCATACACAAAAACAACCTGAGAACAAAAGGGGAGAAGAAATTAAGAGAAACACATGTGATAAAGAGAAATTGTTGTTTTCACTTTTAAAGAATGCAATTCAAAACTCTGCTTAAGATGTTACATGAGGCTTTTTGTCACCACGTGAAACCAATCTTCACATGACAGCTGTGAAGCACTGTGATTTGGTTTCTCAACAGAAATCAAACTTGTGCAGTTCAGCTATAGCAACTGGTTCCAGATGCACCCAACAAAATCAGTTCAAGAGAAGAGATAGAAATATTAATGAACAATAGGAAATGGGCCAACCATACTGAAGAAGTCATAATTATAGTATTAGCAAAAGCATTAACAGGACAAAAAAAAAACGTTTTCCACACATTTTTCCCATATCTAAGTGGAAGGAAAAATTCTGTATTATCTCCTCTCTCCTCTAGCCCCCAAAATACATTTATAATCTCAAAGCTCACCTTGGAAGTAAGAGAATGTAAAAAGTAACAGGACACTGCTCACCCCTCCATCAGATCCTCCCAAGGACAGTCCTCTCTCTGCTATTCTGCAGGCAAAACAATAACCTCAGATGAGAACTGCAATCTGATTACTTTGTCCTTTAATATCATTATTTACAGCATGCAACTTCCCAGTAAGGGCTACTTAATGCATCAGATATAACCCAACTGAGTTGAAAACAGAAGCCACCATTTATCTGAAATTCTGAATCATGCAGGCTGACATGAAAATAGAGTATCTGCATTGTGGAACATTTCTGAACTTGTAGCCCCTTCCATAAACGCCCACAACACACCCCAAAACACTGACTTTCAAGTACATTCTGGGCAACATTGAACATAAACAAAACCAAAAAAAACACCACAGAACTTGATCTTTCAGGGCAGTAAACCTACATAATGCAAAAATACTTTATCAAAAACAGGAGTCCAGCCAGAGTTTGAAGTCAAAGGGCCAGCCCAGAAAACAGCTCTATGCCAGCTGCACATCAGATGAAGCACTGAGAGTGTTACGGTGATATTCCACTTACCTAATCACCAAGCGCAAATCACACTCAGGGAGGCTGATAACTCTTCTATATGAAGAATTTGACAGTGTCCCCTACTCTTTGATTAAAATTCACCACTTTGTGCTCATAGAGGGCCAGCACCAGCTGATTACCCATAAAGTGACTCTCAGCTGAACAGAGGTTTATGTTGTTTCATTCCATTTTTAAAGGCCAATTGGAACAGAAGGCTAAGTAAAAATTGTTCAAAAACGGTTAGATTCAGAGAACACCATTTATTTTTATTCTCTACAACCCACATGCCCCACAGAGCTAGGCAGACTCCATGTGAAAGAGAACAGCCTCCACTACAGCAGAAGAGGAAAATGACTTTAAAATGTAAGTTTAATGCTTTAACCAGTTTAAACCATCGCCTTCAGCTAACGAGCTTGTGCTACACCTGTAATACTGGCACACTGTCAGCACGGCCCTGCTTCTTCCACACATGACAATTCAAAAACGAAAAGGAAAAATTACCTACGGATTCTTTCAGCTTCCTCCCTTGTTATCACTGCATCGGTTACACCTCTTCCACATTTCCTGGGAGTGCACCCTGCAACACAAAGGGAAGAAAGAAAATTATCATCTTTCCAATAAAATCACTTAAAATCCCTTGCTGAGAAATCTAACCTTTGATATTAAAAGCTCGTGGAAAAAGGCCAACAGCAAGAATTATGGGCGAAGAATACACGATGAACACACTACGTAACTGTGCTCTCAGTCGTATGATCTGAATTGTTGGGTAGACCTGTGTGGAACCAGGAGCTGGACTCGATGATCCTTGTGGGCCCCTCCAACTCAGGATATTCTATGATTCTAAGTAACTTCTTATAAAACTAGAAGTCTGGTCCGCCAGCCTTCAGGCAAGAATGATCGGTAAGATCAGTTCTGAGCCACTACAGACCTTGGGATGCGGCATTTGGCATTTTTCTGGGGAAGATCCATTTATAGATGTAAAGCTGCAGAAAAGTTTGAAGGAATGCATTTGCTGACATCTGCCAACACACTTTACTGCTGCTGAACTGAACTCCTCTTCAAAGATTATTTGATCATCAAAACAAAGGAGAGACGCAAAGCACTGCTGGGAGAGGGAAAAAATCACCTGTACAAGTCAAAAGCATCGGTCTGCTCTGATCGAAAGCAGCTAACGATAACAATGACCACGGAGCGATGGAATGAAATCTTGCCACAGCACAAGAGCTTTACAGGAATGCACAACCTGCCTTATCAGACATGTTCTGGCTGCCTCAAGTACACCACAAATCCCTCCAGTCACACCAGAGCTTCAGGAGGAGAAGCAATGAGATGATGACACGTGGATGAAAGGGCTGAGCGCTGACAACAACATACCAAACTGTGCGCATTTTTCCTTGCTCGGGAAAAGAAAAATCACTTGGTTGACTTGTATTTAAATTGGAAGCACCCACAGCGGGCAGTGTTTGAACCCTGAGGCATCTGAAGCACATCCCTCCCTTCACCAAGTGCACCTGGGTGCACACATACAGCCCGCTCTGCTCCGGCTCCCCATCTGTCATTTCCAGACCCCAGTCAGTCCCGAACCCAGATCGCCCTCCTGGGCCTGTCACCATGAGGGCAGGCAGCCAACGCTGGGTCCCTGAATGCTCCGAAAAGAGATTTTTCCTCCTAAGCCACTGGAGTAAAAACGCAGCAGCAGATGAAGGTCAGGAAACCAGGGGGATTACAACCCAGACAAGTCATTGCGCTTTCTGACTACCGGCAACAATTCCCTGAGGTCAGCTCAAGCAAGAATCAAATTCCAGGGAGCACGTACTAAATTATTGGAAGACGACCTAGCAAACGTGCAATATAAAATAATGCTGGAGATTATGGAGCCAACCAGCCATACCACAACGGCAGCACAGAACCCAACACTGCAGAGAGGCTGAACCAGACCCACTGCTCCCCGCATCACTTCTCTCCTCTTGACCCTGTGAGCAAAAGGAGAAACAAGCAGAATCAAAGCATGCCTTTCTTCAGAAACAGTAGCTCTGAAATTTTAAAAAGAGAGACAGAAAAAAGCTTCACCACGAAAAATGCAAAAACTCTGTCAGCAACCTGGTGGTGCTCCGCGCATCAGCCAACAGCACTTCGCAATGCAGTACCAGCCCCAAAGGCACACAGTTCAAACAGACAAAAACCCAGCGGGGCTTTACAGGGGGAAAAGCTGCTCTCAGTTTTATGTTTGGAAGGGGAAGGAGGGGAAGCCTCTATGCCTATTTCAGGCACATCGCATCCCCTCTGTAACCAGAAAGGCTAGACAAAGTTTTTTGGGGGAAATTCTATTGTTTTCCAATCTCGTAATTCCAAAAACCAAACGTCTTCCAATTAAACACTGCAGACCTTGCAGTAACAATGCCAACAGTGGAAATGCAATATTCCTTTGGAGCACGGGACGTAGCCGTTCTGAATGGCAACAAGTAGAATCCAGCAAACACTGCAAGCTATTTCTTGGCTGCCCAAAAATAAAAAGGTTCAAATCTTACGTTGCTGTGCCATAACAGCAGTGGCAGATTAAAAGCAGCTATTCGCTTCTGAATGGCAGGCTGAAAAGCAGCTCAGGAGCTTATTGAGGATGAGACATCTCTGCCTCCGTGCTAGCAAATACTCAGCCAACGAGTGGGACAAACGGCCGGGGCAGTAACAGCTTCCATCACCCAATTTTAAACTTACTGATACGCCTTCAGAAACAGCCCAAAACGAACCAGCTTGGGTTCCCAGAACTGAAAACATTTACAACATGTTTAGGTAGCAAACATATGATCCACTCACTGAAGATCTGCCCAATAATCACCATTAATCACAAGGCACGTAACAGACATATCCCACAATTTACCTAAGGTTCTGTTGGCTATAAAGATGTCAACACATTTATGAAGCTCAAGTTTAGAAACACGCAGTTCACTTTTTTTTTTTTCAATTGTCCTGTTAAAAAAAAAAAAAAAGAAAAAGGATTAAAAAGGACTGAGGTAACCGACTGATACAAAAACGAGAAAGGAGTTCAGGAGAAAGCTGAATACAGAAAAATAATGAAGCTGCCTCAGCGTACAGAGACAAAGGATGGGAACAACCTTCCTTCTGTCATCAAAAAGGACTTTTTAGTGCATGAAAGGCACTTAGAGATACGGGAAAGCACATGTTCAAGGACAGAAACAGGAAAAAGTCCACTCAAAGGAGGTTTTCAATAATCCAAGGCAAGCCCATCTAAATAGAGCTTTCTTTGACTGACACCTCCAGAAAGGGCACTAGCAAAGACTTGTGGTTTCAGAAGAGATGTGTGCTCTGTTTCCAGCTGCAAGCAACAACATGGGACTTATCCGTTTAGAAAGGCTGGTACTAGAGAGCCAAGATCTAGCAAAACCGCATCTTTACAGAAGACAATTGCACGCTCTGAGAAAAGTGACAAAGACACTGGTGCAAGCAGGAGGTGCTCTGAAAGACACAGCTGAAGCCTTCCCAACCTGGGGAGAAAAACAAAAAGATAGTCCAGCATAAAGTCAGTCAGGTGCTGACAGCAAGGCACAAACACTGGGTGTAAACTAAGGAAAGACCAGGAGAGTCTGCCTGTTGGAAAACAGCGTTAGCATGTCATCTTTGTCATCTAAGAAACTACCACACACGAGAGCACTGAAGTGTTAAGAGCATCCTCTGAAAAGCTGCATGCGTGAGAAGCTCTGTGGAGAATTACAAAGCTTCCAGTAGCTTCTGCAAATCTGTGCCTCATAGACACAAAATCATGCATTTATCTAATAATTTACTCAGCTTTGGATCCCAGAGTGGTATTTTTTCAGTCAGGGTAGAAGAGGCACACACCGAACCACACAAACCCACAAGTTCTCCCCTCAGCCCCCGTTCCCACTCAGCACACCAAGCGTAAGGCGGGGACACAGAGCTCCAAGCGCCTTTGCCCTCTGCTTAGCAGAGGTACTTGCCCAAGCACCATTCGCTTTCAAGGCCGGGGTGATTCTCAAGAGAAAAAGCCCCATCACGATGCTCAACTAATGCAGTCCAGCTCCAAGCGGGACAAGGAGAGGCAAAGGCTGCTTGGATGACATTCCCATAACACCACCAGCAGTCCAGGAGCCTCCGCTGTACACATTCTGCTTTCCACATCAGTTGATCTAGTCTTTGGAAAAGCATCTCAAAGCTTTCTCTGGGCAGCAATCACAGCTGCTTTGTACCTTGACACAATATGTCAACACAAACAAGAGACTGAGCAGGGGCTCATCAGACCCACTAGAAGCCACGGCAGATTTAAGTGCTCAGCCATATCTCAGGCAGCCGAAACTGCCAAGGTTTGGCTGCAGGGTTCAGAACGCAGATGAGACTGTTCACAGAACACCCTATCTTCGGCAAATATAATCAGCGAAGTGCTCGGCCGCTGACAAACAACAGATTTTATATTTATGTTTACTGCTGAGCTGCGCCACGGAAATAAGGACACTGCTCTGCGGCACCAACTCTGGCATCATCGAAGCAAACTCGCAGCGCAGTCAGGCTGGTGGGGCAGGGACAGGTGCACAAACAAAAAGCTCAGCTGAGCTGTGGAAACTTTCCTGCGAGCATCAGACGCTGAGTGACGACGGCAACGTGCCTCCTTCTGACACCGAGCCAGCAGCTGCAGATGTCAAGCCAGAGTGAAGACAGAATTAAAATCTATTCAGTGATAGATAGAAAGCTATTTCCACTGAAGTGATTGAAGCTCCGCAGCCGAATCCAGTTTGGCAGAGAAGCACAAGCCACATTTTATTCCTGAGTTATCAGCAACCCCCGTGTGGAGCAGGGAGCAGCGAGGCTCGGCCGGCTCTTCGCCACCGCCTGGTGGATGCTGAGCAAAAGGCCGGAGAAAAAACACAGGAAAAGTTCAGCACAGCTTCAGTTACCTGCTAACACAACACATGTTCGCACATTTCTGATACCACTAACGCAGATCTCTTTCTGAAAGTATAATGCAGGAGAATACATGTAAAAACATCTGCTAGAAAATAAAATCAAACACACAATAAGCTGAAGAGAAACAAGCAAGCATCTACTCAGAAAGCCCAAATGCATTCAAAATGACTCCCTGCCCCTCCTGGACTGGATGCCAATCGTATCAGTCATTCCGAGGCAAAGCCAGGAGAGGTCACACTGCACCCCCAAGTTGGCATTTGCAGCCTGCTCCCCATCACACTGCAAGAACAGAGAACACATCCGTTCCTCCTCCTCGGCAGAGGTGTCCTTCACATTCCTTCCTCTTGCTGAAAAGAGCTCAGGGCTGCCAAGACCACAAGTCCCCAGCTCAGAACATTGATCTAGCAAATTAGAGAAGAGATCAGGTTTTGTTGGTTTGGGAAGTTTCTTTTGATAAACCAAAGCCCTGGTAGCAGAACGAGGACAGCTTCAGCCTCAGCTCAGTTTAAAGTACCACATCTGCAGCAACGCTGCAGATTTCCCTGGCCTTGGGACTATGGAAATAAAGCCAGCAGGCATTTCTCCTTATAGTGCCTGCAGAAAGTTAAAACAGAACGTATGCATTCCTGTGTTTAGAGCCAGGAAGCCCTCCTACTGAGGAAGCTCTCTTACTAGAAGCTTCCTGACAGCCATTTGCTTGGCCTCAGGAACATGGGAGATGAAGTCTCCAAAATGGTATCAAAAGAGCACCGGAAAAGCCTTTCTGACCCCAGGCTCTGCATCACCTTCTGTTTTGTTATCAACCTGGTGACCAGCAGCTCCAGGACCAGCCACCTGCAAGGTGCCGGGGCAGTTACCTCGGGGCAGCGCATCCTGGCTGCAGTTTGAACACTCCTACCAGCACTGACACCCGCAGAAGAACTGGAAGTTGTTCTTCCTCTGCTCCAAGCAGCTTGCTGCAGCCTCCACGCTGCCTCCAGCTTTGTGCCAGCACACAATTTGTCAGCCACATGACGAACCAGATAAGGAAACAGGTTTGGCTACCAGCTAGCTCAGAAAAGATTCTTTTTTTTCTACACGTTCACCAATCAAGTTCAACACACAGCTAGACTTACGAGTAGGCTGACAAAAAGCAAGAGCTGATCTGCCTTCTGCCAGCAGTGCCACTTCAAAGCGTTCATCCAGATGCACTCACAAATCCGAGGAAGGGTATCAGCACAGCTCTCCAGGTGCAGACGGCGAGTTAGAATCACTGTTTTTCATCACAGCAGATGAAAAAGTGTTTCCCTAGAAGATCCAGCATCAACATTCAAAAGAACCAATTCAAAAGAACCATGTATCGGGGAGACAAATACCAGTTCAACAGAAAACAGGCTCAGCTGGGAGACCCAAAGACGGAGGAGATGTGCTTTGCAGGCAGCTTCAAAAGCTGCATGCACATGTCTCAAAACAAGAATATCAGAAGTTGGTGTTTGTGCTTCCACCGCATTCTAGCGGCACAAACAATATCCTAAATTAGTTCCACTTCATGCCCTGCACAACATTTACAAACTCACCCACGAGTCTATTACAGGGACCAGCAGAGCACGGAAAGGTGCTGGAAGCAGATGAGCAAAAATGTGATTTCACACAGCCCAAGCAAAGCAGCTTCAGGAGAAAATTATGTGGGATTCTCAAGGAATCTCTCAGGCTGCCCCAAGAGATGCGAACATCACAGGATTTAAATAATGCGTGCAACAACTGGGTGTTCAATAGGAGCAGAGTGAACTTGGTTTAAGAGTCTGAAACACCCAAATATCCTCAAGGGGACCCCAATACCCAACATGTAGACCCCTCACACCTACAGTATGTGACACTCATACCCGATATCTGTCAGGTAGACCCCAATACCCGACAGGTAGACCCCTCACACCCCAATATGTGACACAAACACCCCATACCTCACACCTACACCCTGATCCCTTGCACCAACACCCCAATACCTGACACCTACACCCCATACCTCACACTGGTGCCCCAATACCTGACACTTCCAGCCCGTACCACCCACCTACACTTCAATATCCCACACCTATACCCCAATACCTGACACTTACACCCTATATCTCACACCTAAGCTCCAATATCCAACACCTACACCCCAATACCTCACAGTAACACCCCAATATCCAACATTGGCACCTCATACTTCACACCTACACCCCAATACCCAACACCTACACCTTGTCCCTCACACCTACACCTGGGGCTCCCTCACTTTGACACCCTGATCCCTTGCACCGACACCCCAATACCTGACACCTACGCCCTGGTTCCTCACTCCTACACCCAGTACCTCACACCGATGCCCCAATACCTGGCATGTACACCCCAATACCTGGCACTTACACCCTATACCTGACACCTACACCCCAATACCTCACAGCAACACCCCGATACCCGACACCTACATCCTGTCCCTAACACCTACACCCCAGGGTCCCTTGCACTGATGCCCCAATGTCTGACACATACACCCCGCATCTTGCGCCTACACCCCAGTACCCAACACCTACACCCTATATCTGACACCTACACCCCAATACCTGACACTTATACCCTATATCTCCCACCAATACCCCAACACCCAATGTCTACACCCCGCTACCCTGGTACCTCACAGTGACACCCCAATATCCAACATTGACACCCCAACACCCGACACCTACACCCCGGTACCTCACAGCGACACCCCAACACCCGACACCTACGCCCCGGTACCTCACAGCGACACGCCAACACCCGACACCTGCACCCCGGTACCTCACAGTGACACCCCAGTATCTCCCACCTACACCCCGTACCTCACGCCTTCACCCTACACCTACACCCCGACACCTACACCCCGGTACCTCACAGCAACACGCCAACACCCGACACCTACACCCCGGTGCCTCACACCGACCCCCCAGTATCCCCCTCCTCCCCCCCGACCCCCCCCCTTCCCCCCGGGGTTCCCCCCCCCGACCCCCCCCCCCCCCCCATACCTTCGAACCTCCTGCCGGCACCGTAGTCCCCGGAGCAGGCCACCTCCACGAACCTGTCCGGCACCGCCTCGCTGCCGCGGGCCAGCACCTCCGCGCCTCCCTGCCGGCCGCCGGGGAGGCTCCAGCCCAGAAGCCCGCCGACGAGGACGGCGGAGCCGAGCAGGGCAGCCCCGGGGGCCGCTCCCCTCAGCGCCCAGCCCCGTCCCGTTGCGGTGCCGGGTGCCCGGACCTTGCCGCCCCCCGGCCGCCGCCGCTGCTCCCCGCCCGGCCCCGCTCGGCGCTGCGCCGCCATGGCGGCCTCCTCTGAGCGATGCGCTCGGCGCCCCCCCGCCCCGCCTGCCAGGGGAGAGCAAGCGGCTGCCGAGCAGCTCCCCCCCCCCTCCCCCCCGCACACATCCGCAACGGCGGCGCCGCCGCACGGGGACGCGGCCGCCCAGGCCGAGGCGATGGAAGCGGAGCCGCGCCGCAGGCAGGAGCAATCGAGAGCGGAGCGGCGATGGCGGCCGACGGGCTGCGGCAGCGCCTCGTGCACCTGGACCTGAAGGGCGCCCCGCCGCGAGCCGCTTACCTGGGGCAGGTGAGAGGGGCCGGCCCTAAACCCGGCACTACGCCCTAAAGCTCTAAACCCGGCCCTAAAGCTCTAAACCCGGCCCTAAAGCTCTAAACCCGGCCCCAAAGCCGGCCCTTGAGCCCTAAACCCGGCCCTTGAGCCCTAAACCCGTCCTCAAACACAGCCCTAAAGCCCTAAACCCAATCCTTAACCTGGCCCTAAAGCCCTAAACCCGCCCCTAAGCCCTAAACATGGCCCCAAATCCTAAAGCCAGTCCTAAAGCTGGCCCTAAAACCCTAAACCCTGGCCCTAAGACCAAAAGCCCTAAACCCATCCCTAAGCCCAGAAGCCCTAAACCCCAGCCCTAAGCTCTAAAGCCCTAAACCCAGCCCTAAACCCAACCCCCCCTTGCCGCAGGTGCTGCCGCTGCTCCGCGCCCTGGGCGCCACAGGGCTGCTGCTGGAGTACGAGGACACCTTTCCCTACACGGGGCCGCTGGAGCCACTGCGGGCACCACACGCCTACAGGTAGCACTGGGGGGCCGGGGGACACTGCGGGACCAGCTCGGCTCAGTCCTCACCGTGCCCCCCGTCCCGCAGCCACCAGGAGCTCCGGGAGCTGCTGGGCCTCGCCAAGGAGCAGGGGCTGGAGGTGGTGCCGCTGGTGCAGAGCTTCGGGCACATGGAGGTGAGCGGGGCAGGCCCCGAGGGGGGCTTCGAGGGTCCGAGATGGGGCATGGCTGAGAGTTGTGGGGACCCCAGAGCCAGCTGAAGCCGCCTTCACCTCGGTTTTCTGCCGCAGTTCGTGCTGAAGCACAAGGAGTTCGCCCATCTGCGTGAGGTGAGGATGTTTCCCAACGCTCTCAACCCGCACAAGGAGGAGTCGCGGGCGCTGGTCAAAGCCATGATCGATCACGTCATGGCGCTGCACGAAGACTTGAAGTGGTTCCACATAGGATGCGATGAGGTGGGACTTTTCTGGAGCCGGGAGGTTTTTATCGCAGCAGTGAGGGTTGAGACTTCTGCGTTTCAGCGGTGCCCTGGCCATGTGCAGGTGGAGTTCTGGGGACAGGAAGCACCAGCACGAGCCAGCGTAGAAAAGCCTTCAGTGCTAAACCATTCCAGGAGCTTAAGATGTTATTATTCCTATTGACCTGGCTGTAATTCCCAAAGGAGAATTACGTGGGTAAATAATGATAGGACAAGGGGGAATGGTCTTAAACAAGGATAGATTTAAACTAGACATCAGGAGGAAATTCTTCACTGTAAGGGTGGTGAGGCAGTGGAACAGGTTGCCTAGAGAAGCTGTGGATGCCCCATCCTTGGAGGTGTTTGAGGCAAGGCTGGATGGGGGCTTGGTCAACCTGATCTGGTGGGTGGTGTCCCTGCCTACAGCAGGGGGTTGAAACTAGGTGATCTTTAAGGTCCCTTCCAACCCAAGCCATTCTATGATTTCTTCTACGAACTCAGAATTTGGTTTTACATCAAATGAGAATTCAAACTGAGGTATCAATTGGAAGTATTCATTAAGAGTCAGGAGTTGTGACACAGGATGTTGGCTCATTTTTCTGGCCAAGCTATTCAAAGTAAGCTCTTCTGGGGTGGGAAGTGGTTTTTGTTCTCTAGGCAGTTTGCCTCCTTGAAAGAGAACCCTGAGGTTTTTCTCCTTTCTCAGAGCTTCTTAAAGCTATCCCTATGGCATGCAGATCCCTGAAATTCATTGTGATCAACCTGTACTGTACTGACGCCGGCTTAGCGTTTTGAATCCTGCTGTTTGGGAACTAATGGCAAGGTTAGACAGGGACATGCAAGTTTTCATAAAGCAAAATTGTACTTGCACAGAATAAACATGTTTTAAATGAAACCTGCTCTAAAATAAGAGAACTTAAATGTAAATCCATTTTAATGGACCCAAATCCACTGCCTGCATAGGACTCTTGGACATGCTCCCAAATCAATTCTAGATTCGTGTACAAAGAATCCCCAGGACAGGAACCTCACTTGACTTAATTCAGGACCTTAGAAGTTGCTAGGTTTCTTGAACCAAGACTGGAGAGAGCTACTCCCAAGACAATCCAACCAAAACCAAATACAGCATGCCTTAATTCATATAGGAATTATATAGGTATTTGAATTCATATGAATTCATTCCCTTACTCGATGTATTTAGTCCAGACCAGGGTCTCCTGTAGACTGAATGCTTACAGCGTCTCCAACACTGAGATGTACTTTGAAATATGTCCACTCAGCATGTTACATCAGTGCGAGAGTTTCTGAGTATTCAATGATACTTTGTCAAGCTCGTCCCCCTTCCTGTGCAGGAAGTCAGGATTATTTGTTTGATGTTTCAGGTCTACTACCTTGGTGAAGGAGAAGAGTCAAAACAGTGGCTGCAACAAGAAGAGAACACACCAGAAAAGCTGTGTTTATCCCATATAAAAGCAGTTGCAAGCTGTATGGCCTCATCTTACCCCGCTGTGACTCCCATCGTGTGGGATGACATGCTCAGAGGGATAAGTGAGGAAACGTTGGCAGGTGTGTGACCAATGATGGGGTGAGTCATTTTGTAGCATTCAAAAAAGTCCACACAGTCAGTTGAAACAGACTTGCTGGCAGTTGAAAAATAATTTTTAAAAAGTCTGAGAATAGCTGAGGTATGGCCCAATAAGCTAAGGAGAAGAGACATTTAGTCCTTGGCAGTCCCACAGACATGATAAAATTTCATTATGTATGCACGTTAGTTTTCGATATGGTAATACACAGGTAATTAACAAAAACAGTCATCATGCAGTGGTTGCTATGAATTCTGTTTTCTTTATCCACTCAAAAATAAAAATAGTCTCATCCTAAATGTCTGTACTTCGTACCACTTTCTAATGTTCGTTGCTGCTCTGTGCACTGTCTGGTTCCCGCAGCGCAGGTTCAGAAGGAGAGGCCATGATTCTCTGTCTTTGACAGAATAGTTGATTACACCAAACTTAATGAGGAACTCCAATACTGAACTGCGGGATAGCTCCACAGCTTCTATGTCAGAAGCCTCATTTGTTGAAAAATATGCGAATACTACTAAAAGTTGAATGGTTCTAATGTAGATGGAGTTCCAGTATTTTCCACCTTACATGTGTGCTCAAAACAGATTGAGACAGTACTGATTGAGCCATACAGCTCTTTGAGCACTGATTGACCTATTCATGGCTTTCATGGTGGGAAATCATCCCAAAAAAATCCAGATGGACCCCTGCAGTTTCCACAAGAGAAGCACAGCATCTAGCTACGTGTGCTCTACTGCCACAGGCAATAGCAGTCTAAAATGAAATACAGTTAAAATACTGATTTTTTGCACAGCTTCCTCAGGAGTCAGTTTCTCACATTTACAATTAGTCAGAAAGTTGATTATGAAAGGAAGCTAAACCTTTATCTTCCTCTGGACTTTGAAGGCACCTTGAAAAGCGAAGTTCTGTGCAAACACAGCTTAGACAATCCCTAACTTAAAAGGATGAATATTTCCTTTGAATTTAGCCAAAATCTTGCATGTACAGTATGCAGCTCTACCAGATCAACCCAGCAGGTATACTAATAGATTCAAGAGCCTGAGAACAAGACGGGCTTGGGACGAATGGCATCGCCAGTTAATTGTCACTGATGATCCACATCAGTGGTTTCAAGACATTGTAGGTTTTGAGGACCCTGACGTGAATTTCCATGTTTAAAGTCTTGGCCAGGCTGAAAATATACATGGGCACTTGAACTGTACATGAAGAATTTCAGTGACAAATCATAATTTGTTTTAGTTGTGCATTACTGCACCAATAATATGTATTTAGTTCTCACCTTTAATGGGCCACTGTCTATTATTTAGAAGAACTCTGTTCCTTTCAGAGTCTGGAGTCCCACAGCTTGTGCAGCCGATGATCTGGGACTATGCAGCAGACCTGGATGTGGAGAGCAAAGGTTTGTACTTCTCTGCTGAGCTGCTTAGAAGAAGAGTTCCTTTACTTGATTATTAACTATAATTCTAAGCTTTCTTTTAAAGTCTCCAGCGTGCCTTTTTGGAGAAACAACAAAAAGTCTGATCAGTGCTAATCCTTGAAGGGAAAAAAATGTGTTACGCTAGTGGAGAAGGTGGTAATCTTGTGTAGATACAGTCCAGAAGTGTTTTCAAAAGAAAAAAAAAACAGCTTTGTAGCCCTTACTATGCGAGAATTCTTTTGAACTACTTTAATGCAGCAGACATTCCCCACTGAAAGAATAGGAGCTCATTTTTTTGATAAGTGGAGGAGACTTGCCCACCTCTTGTCAATCTTACGATGCATTTAATAATTGTGTATTACCAGCAAAAATGACTCAGTAGACCTCATGGCTCCTTCTCCACCAGAACAGTTCAGAGCACAGAGTTCCTGTTAACTGGAGCATTACAGTTAAGGGCTGAAACTGGAGAAACACCATACCTGATAAGTGTTCTTTTGTGTCTTATTTCAGTGCTTCTTGTAGAGAAGTATCGTAGATGTGGTTTCTCCAAGGTGTGGTTTGCCAGTGCTTTTAAAGGAGCTACAGGGGTGAATCAGTCTCTAACGCTCATTGGACACCACTTACAAAACCATCTTCAGTGGCTGAAAGTGGCAAGCAGTACCCCCACCGATGTGCTTCAAGGTATCGCGCTGACAGGCTGGCAAAGGTAAGTAGTATCTTTTTTAATGGTTTCAAGGATCACATGGAAGCAAACTTCCGCCCAAAAACTCTTTAAGAGGTGCAAGGAAGTTGGGCATTTACAGAGGAGCTTTGCAATACTGCAGTCCTTGCTGGTTATGCTCAGTTGGGTAAAACTGAGCAGTAAAGTGTGAATTTCAGAATTCCAGCCAACTCCTACAGGCTTTATCAGCAGAAACAACCTGTTGGTGTACACCAACAGTAGCAGATTGGATCTGAAGGCTTGAATGTATTTTGTGCCACCTTGGACTGCTTACAAACAGCATTGTGACTCCTCCACCCACAAGTAGCATTCTTCACGTAACACCCCAATTCTTAACAATTGGAGTAACAAGTAAAAAGGATGCATTATATTTTAAAACAACTAAATGGTTTTACCTCAGACATGGAAGATGTCTCTCAAGTGACTGTGTTCTAACTGCACAGGACAAAAGAATTTAAATGCAGCTCAACCTATACAAACTCTCACAGCCCTGTTGAACTCTTGAATATCCAGCAGTATTCCTTAATAATTCTTTCCAATACCTAATTACTGCCAAAAAAGAGTCACAGTTAACAATCCTGTGAAGCTGAAGGTCTAAGGTGGATTCAAAAATAGAAGGAAGTTACGAGAGGAGTTTGGAGTAAGGGAGTAAAAGGTTTTTATACTATAGTCAAGAGGTCTAAGGAACTACCAGAGAACTGAATTCCAGTGGGTGGTTCTAAATTTGGCTTGAGCATCACGTATTCAGTATCTGTTCTTATTAGTAGAACAGGAATACATAGCATTTCAGAGTTGGAGGATACTTTCTCCAAGACAGAAACTGATTTTCTAAAACTCTTTGATTTTTGGTGATTGAAATATTAACAATTCCCACAGCTTTAGTATGTTCTAATACTGGAATGTCTAATTAGTAAATATTTTTTTTCTTTTCTTTTTTTTTGTTTTAGGTATGATCACTTCTCTGTTTTGTGTGAGCTTTTCCCTGTGGCAATTCCATCGCTGGCTGTATGTCTGCAAGCACTAGAGAATGGTACAATGATAACTTTATTCTCTCTGAGCTAAAGCCTAACACAAGAGTGAAATAACCTTGCCCCCAGGTTGGCACAGGCTTATCACATTTTGAGGTGGTTTGACTGTACGATCATGTTGCAAATTACAAACAATAGATTACGCATCTCACGGGTCTGCAGTATGGGAGTAAGGAAGTCTCAGCGTGTATGTAAAAATAGCCATAGTACATTAATTATTTGTTGCATTTTAACCTGCAAATCATCACAGAATTCTTCATTCATACTGGAAAAATTAAGAAACTGAATTGTTTATTTGAAAACTAATTTGAAACACTGCTGATACGTGAGACTAATTACATCTAGATGTTGTTTACATGTAAAAGTTAACTAATCCATTTTCTTAAAATGAATCTAAGAAGTGTGGTAAAAAAAAAATCCTATAGTGTCTGGCTTCTTCACAGGCAGTTGCCAATAGAATATGTCTTTCCATGTTTCTTTTCAAAACAGAAATCCACAACCTACTTACGTTTAACTAAGGCACTAAAAATGTTAAGCACCCTGAATGGAAAGATCATAGCTCGAAAGTGCTTCATGTAGCACAAGAAGCCCCATGAAAGACAACCTACTCACCACAACCCTCAAGTTTTTTCCTTGTTCTGTTTCCGTTTTACCTTTTAAAAATTCTTCATGCGAGGGGGAACTAGTAAGCCAATGCTGAATGCTCCAGGAAAAAAAAGAAAAAAAAAAAAAAAGAAAAAGAAAAAAATCTTTAAAAACATTTGGGTTGCTTAGGCTCCTTTTGTTTACTTCTGCTGTCTTCTGCCCAGGTGGCTATTCTGAAACGGTTAAAGAGAATGTGGAAAAGCTCCTGGGAATGCCCAATCTGGAAATTGATACTTTCATGAGGTAAAATTCCAGCTGCTGGATTCAGATGCTTCTCCTTGCATGGTAAGTTCAGAACCTAATGTTCTCTTTGGACAGCACAAGTCTGGGGACCTTTCCTGGGAGCACTATTCTTACCCTGGTGACACAAGTTAGTTTCTACCTCAAGTCATCTGTGGATGAACTTCTTGAACGGAACAGGTAAAAATGTTTACTTTGATCCTGTCTGCAGGAGTGTGGGGGCTATTTCATCTAGAAATTGGCTGTATATTCAAGGAACTCCAGTAAAGTGACCTATCACTTAAACATCAAGCTCCACCTTTCAGGCATTGCATCCCTATATACTGACACCTCAGCAAAACATTTAAAATATTTCAGCTGCATTCCTAAACGCTGTGCTTATTTTAATAATCAGATTCTTTGTTGAGTTAGAACTTACTGCTCTTTAAACTAAAAATGAACGTTTTTAATTGTATGGTTACAGAAAAAAGGAACTTGAAACTTAGATTTCAACACGTCATCAGTTATTGTCATCTGCCACTAACAGTCTTTTACAAGCTAGTTCCAAAGACAGAATTAAATTTACTTATTCCTCAGGCATTATCCCCAGTTGTGAGATAAAGCTAAAGCTCTATCACCTCCTTCTCAGCCTACAGAGGCAGTGCTGCTTGTTTCAAAAACTGTTCATTCTAACATCCATTTTCAGATATGTCACAGGCTGGTTCAGTCCCTACCACAGAAAAAGGAAGATTATTCATCCTATAATAATGCATCACTTTCAGCCAGATGCAATAAGGTAACACCACCTATTTTACGTTCTAGGGGAAAAAGTCTAATATTTCAGGCAGGCAAGTTCATTCCGCTTTGAGTTCTTGCCTTTTTCTATGTTTACTCCAGACGCATCGATGGAAATCAAGCAGTATGGTGTGCACATAATACCGTTTTAAACAGAAGAGCACATTTATCTTAATCAGCCTTCTGTTGAACAAGTTTATTGAATACAAGTACAAAATTAGTCTTCAGAATACCCTCCCTTGTATGTGTCATTACCTAAGGAAATTACCAAGATTAATGGTACTTAAATGCAAGCAGCATCAACCTTTTGCTGTCTGCACAGAATCAAGTCCCTTGAGCTCTTCTAGCGACTGCTGCTTCTGCAAAGTCATCCTAAGACCTGTATCCCCTGTAAAAGTCCCAGTAAGCCTGGCCTCCCTCGAGGCAGAACTTTCTTGCACGTGATTGTTTTTTCCTTCTGATTTTTGGTTAGTCTTCTGTCAAAGTGGAATGCTGTGGTGCAAGACCTCCAAGCAGCCATGGAACAAGTTTTCCACAGCAGTACTGTAGAGGAGTGGATGGAGGAGAACATCCACCCCAGCCTACAAAAGCTGCAACAAGTGGTAGATGATTTAGATAAAGCAATAAAAGCACAAACCTAGGTGTGTTCCAATTAGTCTCTTTTATTCCTTGTGAAATGACTATTAGACATCTGCAGCTAATCAGAGAGCTAGTTTGTCCTCTGAAGAGTTGAAGCAACAACTGATTAAACAAAAGTGCACTAAGGGCAAAAAGGAATTTTTCAGGGTAATACATGAAAATTAATATGGACTTGAAGCCCAACATTGCTTAAATCACCTGTCCTGTCAGGTTTGCTCTCCTTGCATACCAGAAAGGAGTAGGGCAGAATTAATCCACATTTACAAGGCAGAAGGGAAAAAAGCTTTCCCAAATTCAGTACATCTGCTGCACTGTTCAAATTTGAACCATGAGCAGTGTGCTGAATGAGGAGGGAAAAGGCTAAGATAACATTGTTTTAATTTTGAACTTTCAATAAGCTACAGTAACATACATATGGACTATATATGTAGTAAAATATATGCAGACTTAACTAGAACATTAAGATAATCACAAGGGAAAGTAATTTGAGTCAGGTAGTTAAATACGCTACTTTACCATGCATACTCAAAATAGTCTGTTTGCTTCCTTGCAAGTCTTAATTTGGAAGCACAGGTATGGACATTTTCTTGGAACTAGTATAAAATGAGCCTAGCTCTAGATGTATGAAGTTCAAGAACTGAAGCGTAAGACATCTTTAACTTGTAAGTCTCCAGGAATTAGGTCCCTATGATTTTTAGATAGATACATTTTTAGATAGAGATACACAACTGCCCTGTAAACCTTAATTACAAAAGTTGCATACCTTTAACTCAATAAGATTTTATTTTACCCTAATAAATCCTTTGGTATGCAAAATGTCTATGCAAAATGTCTTGAAACTTGCCTTTGTTTTGCATATGGTATGTTGGTTTGGTTTAAAGGGGAGAAATGCACATTTGTACACCAGTGGAGAACAAGTTAGGTATGGGTGCTTAATCCACTCTGCTCTCCTCCCCACCCAGTAGGTCTGTGCCAAGTGGTAATTTAGACATCCATCAATATTAATACATTTTAATTACAGTCAATGAAAGAGACTAATGACATAAAACAAGTTAAAGTTGATTTTATCAATGGAATTTATTTTTAATAGAAAAAGACAAACATACAAGGCCTTGCTGAAATTCTACTTGCATGTTAATGTAAAAAAGCTATTTCTAAGTATTTTCCAGAAGTATTTCTGCCTCAGCAACCTACTACAGTGTCAGAACTATCACTTATTTAGTATGTGAGCCAGCTTGGGTTTTGTTATTTGTGTAACTTCATGAATACAGCCCAAGAGTCACATTTCTAGTATATGGTGTAAATAATTTGATTTTCTTTGAAACCAAATAAGTGATCTTCACTGGCACATCTCATTTTGGGAAATACAAGAGTATTAGAGCATAGCTTAGATAATGCAGCAACTTTCTCCCTTTGTACAACATGAAGTCTAGCTTCTGTTCAGTGTGAGTATTAAGACCACAATCTCTCCCAACCATATACATGCAATTAACTTCAAATGTGCTACTCAAGTTGAAGCTGAAGCATCTGCCAAATGGTACTTCTGATAGTTACATTGAAGAAATGTGTTATTTATACAAAGTGTTTGGTTTATGGGACAGCAGGGTAGATCTAATTTAACACATTATGCAGACTCCAAATCATATTTAACATACTTAAGTCATACATACAACTGCCTGATCTCAGGTTAGTAGACATCCTGATGTACAAAAAAGCTTGAATACATCTCTTGTAATACTGTTCTAGGAGTACAATAGCCAAAACTCATCTTCTACTCACTCCTTTTAGTACCGCAACTTTACATCAAGTACACATAAGGCAACATTTACTGAGCCTTTTAATATGCTAGGTCCAGGAGAATTGGGAAAATCAAAAAATTTCAGCAAAATATTGACAGTGACAAGAAAAGATGAGACGACAATTGCAAAGAGTGAGGCAGCTGGGGCACTCTAGAAGAGAGCAAGGCCAGAACAGAACCTGTCCTGAGTTAACACCTGCTGTTGTGAGCAGTTCAAGCTATGTCACAAGTCCACAAACACTGCCGTTATCAAATCCATGTGAACTGCAACTTGCAAGTTATTTTTCCATGCAGTTACTGCAAATCACAGAAGTCTGGTTACCTGGCTACATCTCCCAACTACAAAAGACAAAAAGTTTTACCAAGACAGTTCAAAACCTGTATCAAGAAACACAGTTAAGAAACACACAGACTGATAGACATTCACCTATGCAATTCAAGGACCAAGTTGCATTTACTTGTGCTGTAGGTTGGTTTCATGATATGTTAAGCTCCCAGTTGTACATATCAGGTCAGTAGTGTCCAACATACGGCCTGCAGGCAGAACCCACAGCATTTAAGGAATTCTGTCACCCTTTGTTGTTAGCACAGGCTACAGAATTCAGGTTCTCATTTTAAACTGTTTTAGATCATCCCTGCCTATGGCAGGGGGGTTAAAACTAAATGATCTTTAAGGTCCCTTCTAACCCAAGCCGTTCTATGATTCCATTCTGTGATTCTAGGTTTTATAGGAACAGAGCTGCCACATACAAAACAAACAGTACAGGGAGGATCGCACCAACTGTTCTAAATGAAAGACAGGTGTTGCAAAATATTCCTCCTACACAGAGCATTTTAGTCCTCTCTCTTCTTTTGCCTGCCTACTATCAGTAGGAAATCTGAGGGTGAGAGGAACACTGCCGAACATCTTAAAGGAGCTGATCATTGGACATCAACTAAAAATGCAGCTTATTCCACAGAACGTATTACAAGCTACCTAATACCTTACAGTAAGTCTTGCCCCTTTCTGGAAATTGAGTTTTCCTTACCTTGTGGTTTAGTCTTTACATAATATTACGTGATACCTAAGTACGTAATGCTAACATCCAGAATGTAGAGCAAGCTAGATGAACAGAACTCAGCAGAAGCAGGGCACATGATACAGTATAGCATTAGATCAACAGAAATACCTTTATAAAAACAGTTTTTATCTGCAGGCCAAAACGTGTGTGTTTTCCCTGTGACATTACCTCTCATGGAAATATAAAAAAAACAGTGAAACCAAGATCAAATGCAGGTAGTTTTGTCCATTTCATCCGCTTAATGGTCAAATCTGTAGGTTCAAAATACTAAGTGCAATGTACAGGCACACCATGTAATCCTGCTGAATATCCTTGCTACAAAACAGGTACCTGTAGGTAGAGCCCTCTTACATAATACCATTAAATACATGTTCTTACAGTATTTACTCTTGGAAATCCTTAGAACACTTGACACTCATTTTACAGAGTGGTGAAAAAAAGTATTCTAAATGATAAATCTCACTCTCCTCTCCAGATTAAGTATTACTGAGGGTACATATTACAGTGGATTTCAATGAAGATCTCTCTAAAGTGTTATGTTCTGCTTTTTATAACAGGTTTGAGGGTTTGTTGTTTACAGCTGTGCTTTAGAATAAAGGCCAAATATGGTTAATTAGCTGCAACCTATTTTCCCACATTAGTACATGGCAGCTTCCTGAACCTAGCCATGTGGGGTGGAAATTAAAAGCCAAAGAAATGGCCAAACAATTTGGAAGACTTCACAAGCATATCCACTGGCAAAGGTCTGCTTTGACACCAACATGATTACAAGTTTTTTTTTTGTTGTTTTGTTTTTTTTTGTTTGGTTGGTTGGTTTTTTTGTTTGTTTTTGTTGTTGTTGTTGTTTTGTTTGTTTGTTTTTTGTTTTTTTAAATACTTGTAGACCTGGGTCTGTGCCACAGTCAAGCTGCACCAAAAGCAGCTCTCTCCCTTTTACACTTTTGATTAACCTTTCAAAGCAACGGGAAGAGCATGTCTGTCTCACAGTTCACATCAATGGCTGGAAGCAAAAGCGTAATCATGGTACAACCTGTCTTTGGTCAGATAAGCATGTGCACAGTGTCTTACAGCTGGAACATGCTATGTGATCTAGCTTCTACTGAAATCATTTCATAGCTTTTACTTTAAGAGGTAGAGTGCTTTGAAACAGGAATGCAGGTAAAGCCCTGAAGTAACTGTTGAAAAAATACATTTAACTGCTAGCTAAATGTGAAGGCAGACCACTCAGTTACATGGTAGCTCATTCAGATCTCCTTCAGGAAACCGTACAAGTATTTTCTAAGGCAGGTCTTAAAACCATACAACTAACACAAGCTGATCAACTTTAATACAAGCAATTTTAGCATGCTGAAGGAACCTGCAACTCATTACAACTTTTTCCTTATAGTACTGACATGTTGAAATAGGCACAATAAAGTTTTAGTTCTAGCAAAACATGTTCACTAAGAGGTAGCTTTAACTTGGGAAAAAGTACCTTGGAGAATCTGTATTCATCTATTTGTAAAACCATAGGTCAGAACAGAGGACAGTACAGACATACATGGGCACAAGCCAAACATTACATATATCCCAGCTATCTTTAAAAAAAAAAAAAAAAAAAAAAGCTAAGTTATTATTTAACATTTCAAGTGAGGAACTATTAAACAAATCTAGGCTGCAACGTATGACAGTCCTTTCCCTACCTAAAATGTAACATGTGCTTTTCTCCTTTCTAAATACACAGTTAAAATAGTGAAAGTTTGAGTCTAGAATAAGGCTACTCTGTCTTTGGGTAGTCTATGCCCAGAAGTTAAACAGAACAGGATTAAGTCAGAGCTTGTCAAAGACTGGATGACCAACCTGATCATTCTGTGGTTCTTATTTATGGCTCCTTGGCAAGTCCAAGAGAAGACAGTGCCATCAGTTGATCAACCTGATGTTTAGAATTCCAGACAGTCACTCAAACTTTGATTCCCACTGGCATCTAATGGCAAGTCAGTAGTAGAGAATATAAAAGTGCCACTACCCTGCATCACCTTATTGCATATATTAAACTGCTTAAAAACAATTTAGCAAGATATTCCATCATATACAATACTTCAAGGAAAACCTCAAAGCACTGTGTTAGGAATTACAACTTCAACTATTCTGTATTTCATATACTGTACCTGCAGCAGATGTTTGCAGTAAGTGGAAGTTTACATCTGTATCTCCACTTCAGTAATGGAAAAGTAATAAACAATTGCAAACCAATACATTAATAAATAAGTATTCCTAAATGTGTTAGATGAGCTGACAAAATTCAAAAGACAGCAACATCCACATTCAGGAACTAAGTCAAAGAAGAACTAAAACAGAATTTGCTTTGGACTCTACAATGGCAGTATTGGGAGTGTGAATCTTGAAGCAGTTTAGCACTGTAAGAGGTGCCCTAAGACAGATTCCTCCCACTGAAAACACACACGTAGATAAATGCCCTGGGTCAAGACTGAGGAATTTCTTTCTGAAGAACCAGCATATTTTCCAGATGTTTGGAAGGCTCTGCTTTCTTCAGCTCGTGACAGTATTAATATTCATCCTGTGGTTCATCAGCATCACTAGCCTCCGTTTCACTGCTCTCATAGAGATCCTGTTGGCTTGCTACTCGGTCCAGTTCCAGAAAGCTAGTAATGAGCTTGGCAACTGCTTCCACATCACTGTGGAAAGGAAGAAACAATGTAGGAGTTAATGGAATTGTAGTGCTGATGAAACAAAAACAGGCACACTAATTCTTGAGAATCACTGGTATTGACCAGTCAATATATGGCATAGAGCATGACTGACAGCATCCCACGTGTGAAGGCATGCAAAGCCAAGCAATTACTACCATGTCAGAATACTTCAATCCTTTTTCCACAGGCCCTGCTGCAAGATTCCTTGTGAGCTGCTGTTTTTATCATCAATCCTTAGGCAACAGATGATTACACTCTTTGTGAAACAATCAAATTAATTTATCTGCCATTGCACAGTTGAGCCACTAAGCAGGCACAAAATACTGAAGCATCTTAAATACCTAAATATGATCAGTCTCCTGATCAGGATGGTATTAGAAATGTCTGCAACTCAAAGCATCAAGGGGTTTAAAGAAGTTGAACTGAACAACGCAAGGTAACATCAGCATGCATAATAATGAAGCCAAGATGACTGTCTCAATAGTTGGCAGTTACTGATCCATGTGATTGGTATTATCTTATACTTCCTAATTAAAAAAGTCCACACTTCACCTTCTACAGCCCAGCACAGCGCTCTGAGTCAGAGGGTGTGAAAATCCAGTGATAAACCGTAGCACAACCATGTAACCCTTCCCAAAATACCGCACAGTCTCTTCTTCCACATCCACATCTCTGATCTCATGCAGTAGAGCCACCACTGTAAACGGATATGAAAAAAGTCTATTATCATCATCCTGTAAACTCTCAGCACTGCTACTACTGATTTGTGGGACAGGAACTCTGTTCTTGAGCACCACTGCTCCGATCCCATACAACTAGCACTCTTACAATACCAAGCAATTGCTGAGCAATTCAGGCAAAACAAACGAGAACAGCAGACAGGAACTGCATGAAGATCAAAGGGAAATTTGAATCTTGTACATGGGCAAGAATAATCCCAAGCATCAGTACAAGCTGGAGACCAACCAGCTGCAAAGCACCTCTGAAGAAAGGGACCCAGGGTCCTGGTGGACAAGCTGAAAGAGACAGCAACATGGCCTTGCAGCAAGTGCCCCAGGCTGCCTTTGCAAGAGCACTGCTAGCAGGCTAATGCAGGTGATTATTCCCCTTTTTTCAGCCCTGGTGAAACTACATCTTGAATGTAGCGTCCAGTTCCACACTCCCCAGTGCAAGAAGGACAGGGACAGACTGGAATGAGTCCAGTTATGGCAACTAATACAAAGGGCTTGGAGCACCTGGCATACAAGGACAGATCAAGAGAGCTGGGATTGTTCAGTTCTACAAAACCTGGGGAAGCAGGATGGGATCTTCATAAGGATCTGGTGAGAGTACATAGATAGAGCCACACTTTTTGTTGTTGCCAACTGACAAAGCATTGGTACTGAAACACAGGAAATGCCACTTAAATATAAAAGATACTGTAATAGTCAGACCTGGAACATATTGGTCAGACACAGTGGTCAGACACCAGAACTCTGGACATCTCCATGTCCTGAGAAGAGCTACGAAGCTGGTGAAGGGCCTGGAACACAAGTCTTATGAGGAGCAGCTGAGAGAACCATTTTTTTTCAGTCTAGAGCAGAGGAGGCTCAGGGGAGGCCTCATTGCTCTCTACAACTACCTGAAAGAAAGCTGGTGGTCAGCCTGTTCTCACAGATAACTAGTGATAGGACTAGAGGGAATGGCCTCAAGTTGCACCAGGGGAGGTTCAGGTTGGAAATGAGGAGCCACTTCTTCTCAGAAAGAGCAGTCAGGCATTGGGATAGGTTGCCCAGGGAGGTGGTGGCGTCACCGTCCCTGGGGGTGTTAAGAAAAGGTTGACACTGAGCTTACGGACATGGTTTAGTGGGTGATGGTAGTAGAAAGATGGTTGGACCAGATGATCCTGGAGGTCTTTTCCAGCCTTAATGATTCTGTATGTTCCCCAGAGAGGTGCAATCTCCATTCTCAGACACATTCAAACCCCAGCTGGACATGGTCTTGAGCAACCTGCTCTTGTTGGCCCTGCTTTGAGAAATTATCTGCTCTGGATTTGGCTGCTTACCCCTTTGAAATGGGTTGCATACCATAGGTTAGGAACCCAAATGTACTTGCTATGTCAACGTATACATGTATGAACAAAATATATACAGATATACAGAGGCATAAAATGGAAGGGCCACTAGTGGTTTGTTGTTTTTTTTTAAAGCGTGCCTTCACACTTTCCCTAGATGTCTAATTGCTCTCCCAGCCTCAGTTATCAAATCTGCAAGTTGTAGCATGCCTTCTTACACCTATCTAAAGGTTTGCCTGCTACTAAACCCAAATTGGAACAGAAATCTCAGTCCTGGGATCTAAAATTTCTGCTTTTCCACCAGTCCCCATTAGCAAAGCAGGATAGGAAAATAGGAACGTGCATATGAGCATCCCAAAGGAATAGCTCAGACTATTACAGAAAGCCACATGTAAGCTTAGTTATCCTGAATTAAAATGACTAACACGATGTTTTCAGTACCCCAGCCTGAAAAACACTTGGGTCCTGAGAGGCAGTTTATGACTTCCGCTGCTGGGAAGCAAAATACATATGGAAACAAGCGTGGCTAACTAGAGTACAAAACTGCAGAGAATGTAATCAAATGGGTAAGCACACATTTCTTGTCAGTCAATCAGTGGCTACCCCAGATACTGCTTTCTCACCTTGTTCATTTCCTCCTTTTGATAGAGTCAGTATTTTTCTGTAGAGGTTGAATGTTTTTAGGCAGACTGTTCCCTTGTTCTTATCAAATACAGCTTCCTGTAAAATTGAAAGATAACAGTATTAAGAATACCATCATTAGCTAGGCTTCAAAGTATAATACATGTAGCAGTTACATGTGAAAATAATCAGAAAAGTATAAAGCTATTTTTAGAGACAGTCTTCTACTATTGGGCCATGAAAACCAAAATCTTGCTCTTGGCTTTAACAGGCTTCAGCATATCTCCTACACAACTTCTAGAACCAAGTTAGAGCTGGTTTCACTGCCCCTCCTGCCACATTCTTCATGTAATAAAAACTATGCCTGGAATCAAATCTGAACACTTGGTGCTCCTGTAACTCTCACTTTTCACATATGCATTTGGCTTATTTTGCTCATTTACATGGGGAAAGCCACAAAGCACCTTAGGGCAGGTCTCCCCTTTAAAAAACACGCTTAGCATCATTGTCATGCTTATGTAGTTCAAGAATTAAGCGTCCTAATTAATTCTAGTCCTAGTATAGCAGTTTCAAAGTGTTTCCTCCAAACTAAAAGCATAAATTCTTTTAACTCCATGATACTAAAGTGCGTCAGGCTACCAAAGTGAACACCTGACTGTTTCTGAACATAGCACAACAGCCTCATTTCCTCAATTTAGCATCTTACCTCCCACTGCTCCAGATTCTGTGCTGCCACAAAGAAACACCCAGCCATGTAGAAGAGCTTCCATGCCAAGCTGTCTGAACAACACAAAAAACATACAAGTTTAGGATTTTTCCTTCTTTGGTATTCAGCGTTTTAAGATCTACGTGCTCCTTTTAAAGACAACAAGGAAAAAAGCGGTTTCTCTGATGCAACATTTTTGCCTTTAAGTGTAATGTAAGCTATTTTACAAAGCTTTCCCAAAATAATAAAAGTGGAATTAATTTTTTCCAAAGACTCCATCTACACTGGGCTCCAAACCATGCAGAATTTTAAGTATATGTATTATTGCCAAGGCTGCAGCATCATTACACATCTTTCTTCCCTAAAAGCAAAGGCATCTTAAAAGGCATCCACAAAACTCTCTCAACTTGCCATCAACTCCCAAACATTAGTGCTGCAGAGGACAAGGGTGAGGGACAATGGAAAGCAATTCACTGAAGCAAACGTGTTTCTTCATATAAAGAAAGTCAGCCCTCTCGACAAACATTTATTATTCAATGTTTACATATAAACAACATGCTTATTCAGACTGTTACTGGCAGGAGAGCAGACCTGTGCTCAGAATTGTTTCAGAAAACTTTGTAGCAACGTCTAAAATGTCTGATATACTTGGTGTCTTACGCAGCTTTCACTGGACTTAAGCTCTTCCAATAAAAAACATGGACTATATCAGTAGAATATTCCCATACAGCTTTAAAATTTGAGACTCAACAGGATGCAGCAAGAGAATCACAGGACAGCCTACAGAATAAATTCCACAGATGGAAGGATATTGTCATTTGATGTATTCTGCTCTATTGGTAGTGGGGGAAGCAGCAATAGCTCTGTTCTTTAAAGGTGTTTTGTTGTTGTTGTTGTTTTTTAAGTAATCTCTGCTAGTGATGCTCAAACAGTTTCCAGAGAAACAGAGCACTTCCAAAGGCAACGCAATCATTTCATTATGGTGGCAAACAATCATGATGTGACTTCCAGGAGAGCTATGAGGACCATCTAATCACATATTTAAAACACACTGAAAGCAAAATATGCCACAGTACTAAATAATCAGACACAGGAAACAATTATTACTGGATTCTAATACTCACACCACAAAGTATGACAGGTACCTAGACTGCCTTTGCGAGGCCAGACAGAGCCACACGGACAAGTCAAAGACAGATCAACAGGAAAAACAGTTCTTAAAATGATAGGCCATTACCTGCGCTGTAATAAGCAGCAGCCAACCCTATGGAGGCTATTCCTAGAATAAGAGGAGAGAATTAGAACAAGCAGCTCACACCACCTAAGATTCCCTGAAAACATATGAATACTCAAATTAAAGCAATTACTTTTCAAAATACTTTTCAAAAAAAGGGACTTGCTATTGCAACACTGATTACTATACAAAAAGAGTCAGTTATTTTTCTCTGAACTCAGTATAAAAATCTCCCATTCTCTATATAAAGCAATTAAGAAGCACAGGGGACTGAGATCAGAAATAAAAGGTAGTAACAGAATCAATAACAGGATTTCAGAGGGACTCTCAGTCTAATTGCACCATACTTCCTCTCGAGCACAGTACAGCTTTGAGTATGCCAACATTTATATTTATCATGTTTACACTACAAAGGTTATTTTTCCCCTCTTAAGTGCTGTGAAGCCAACAGAAAACTTGTGCAATAAAGTTGTGTCAGAGGCTACCAACTGCTTTGTTCCATTCAGGAGGAAGCTGTGGCAGAGCGACTCTCCAACTGCAGAGATCTTGTCTCAATGCAGCTTTGACAAACTAGATCAAACTAGATGTTTGAGTGTTAATGCAGTGGGATCTACTCCAGTGAGAAGTAGGATATGCCACATTTCCCCCACAAGCTCTCAGGGTGGTCCTGATAGATACCACCCCTATTTTTTTCTGCATATACAGTAACGTTTAAAAACAGATGGCTTTTGGAACATCATGCACAACTTCCTATTTCACATACACAGTGCCATCAAGAGTTCAGTGTTAGCCACACACAAGATCTATCTCCAGCATCGCTCCAGTGAATCCAATGCAGATTTTTCCATTTCTGAGAACCTCAAGTTTTCAGTGCAAGTATGGATTCTCTTCAGAAGTTCCCAACATTTATATTGTTCTATGACATATAACTTTCTTTTCTTGAGCTTTCAAAACTCCCTTAGAATTCAGTCCATGAGCCTCTGAGGTTCTGCTTGTGACAGACTGAAAAATAATCAGTCACAGTAAAACTAGCACACTGAGAGACTGCACTAGCGAAAAAGTTCAAGTCATAATTCTTCCACAAAGCAGACACCTGAAAGATACACATCTCTTGCTAGAGGTTCTTCCAGGTAATTTCTCGACCCCTTCCCTTAAAGCAAGCTCTGAAGTAAATTGAGGAATACTGCAGTCTTACCAACAAAGACAGACCACGATCTGATGCCAGGTGACCTCTTCAGATGAAGAAAGGAACTTGTGCGGTTTTCAACCAGCATGTACATCTTCAGAAGAAACTCCAAACAGCCCAGTCTGACTCATGAAACCCTGCTGGATAAAACAGAGAAATAAAAAGTAAAGTTGTTGCTGACTCCAACACTCTCCCTTCTTAGCACTTGTCAGGACTTCTTATCAAGTCTTTTCCTAGACTATAGATGTGTCCCAGTTTGGGACAGGGCCTTTGTCTCACAGAAATAACAATATGCACGCCTTAAAAAGTGCAAACACTCTGGTGGAAGAGACTTGCATAACAGAACACTGAACTACTCTCCAAGAAACCTCTTATTTCAGGGATAAAGTTTGTACTCCTTTCTACCAAAACCCACTTGCAGAAGGCAATGTGGGAAAACAAGAACTTGAAATGATGCGAGTGCTGTGGAGATTAGCAATTCTTCAAACTAATAAATCAGTAAGTGTTCTTTGACAGCATTTGTACTAACAGCAAAGGCAACCACAATGGACTAGCAGCTGAAGCAGGACAACAGAGCCTTCTGCACTGCACATGCTGGGTCTCATTCCCAGTGACAGAACAGCAGGGGTTACAGCCTCTGCCTAACAAAGTGCCAGTGTCATATAATGCCATATACGGCCCTCCATCCTTCAAGCCAAATCCAGAATAGAAACAAGTTTCCAGCAACACTCAGCCCTCCTGAGCAACATCATGTCTTCAGCCTAAACAGAAAGTAACAGCAGAGATTAAGACAACAGGTACTAATCAAAAACAGAAAGAGCTGGACAACCCCATGCAGCATTTTCAGTATCTGTTTAGTATCTATAGTATAGAATGTGTGACTTCTGACATGACTGCGAGGTCCAGTGCAAAATCCAACCATGGCTTAATACTATCTGCACAGGCCTAAGAACAAATTTGTACCAGCTGCAAGGGGCATAAGGACCCAGCTGATCCAATCAGATTTGTCAACAAAGGGCAGGCTGCTTACTGCTTCTCTTGCAGTAAGCAAGTAGACACTTGTCATTACAAAGACCACAATCCAGTAAACGTGAAATAGAAACACGTGGTAAGCATTGCATCATAACGATATCAGGGTTTATGGTGGCTTTAATCAACAATTTATTCTATTCTTTTCTCTTTGTTACAACTTTAATGCTAATTAAGGTAGAGGGTTTTATGCACTTCCCCAAAAAGGGATTTCTACAAAGAGTATCATCTTCCCCAGCAGGTGTGTTATGAACCTTAATATTTGTTAAGCATTCTGGGGCTGTAAAACCATTACACAGCTCATTAATTATTGAGGACAGTAAGCACCAATTCCTTCTATTGACTTGGTATTTTCATCATTAAACAGCCAATTCAAATCATTTTGCAGCTTGGCATTAAGAAGGTATTGGCTGCATATATATGATATGGCTTTCCTGAAGAGCAGAGCAGGCCCAAGCACATCCAGGCTGACTGGAAAAAAAAAGGTATGACAGGAAAAAAGTATGCAATTTTTAGTCCTTTAGCTGTCTTGCCATTCTTAAATGCTACACGACACTCCCACAATTTTGCACAGACTAGCTAGTGTTGATACAAAGCTGCAAGGGATTTGGTTTTCCATTTAATAAAACTGACTTGGCCAAGTCTTTTCATTTAAATAAAAAGCACATATGACTGATTTCAATCTCTTAGCAGCACATCTGAGGGCATCTGAAACTGAAAGAGAGAAAGCTACTTATGTACGAGGCATGCTCCATCTCCTCCGGATGTTAAGCATGAAATGTTGATTTTCAAACGGCTCCTGTGAGGTGCTCTCTATGTATCTGAATATATTTCTGCATGTACAGAGCAGTTTCCTGCCTACAACCTAAAAAGTATCCAATAAGGTATCAAATACACAGAGATAACGGCAAAAAAATGGTTATATTTAACAAAACACACAGGTGAAAACATGACTTATTTACACAGAAATTTAATCCATAAATGAAAGCTTCTATTATGCCTTTCTTCCCCTCCCATATTCATTCAGGGAAGTCTAATCATGCAAATGCCAGTGTCAGCTTAACAATGACATTCAATAATCTTATAGACACAGGTGCGTGCAAGACAGGTGCCTCAGGGAATAGAAAGCACAAAGGCACTTTCTGGAAGTCATGAATAATGAACTAAGTCATGGGCATGCCTTTAAGAACCACGGCAAGTTTGCCACAGCAATTTTAAGATCACAACAAGACACAAGCAGCTCTAAAACAGTGTATTGGGTTTGACATTAAACTGATCTCCAGCACCATACAAAACACAGACGCGTTTCCTCCAGGCTCTAGAACAAGGGTGAGCGTACAAAACCTACCCCCAGCAGCACCCTAAAAGCTTCACAACAAACGGGTATCCTGCCAGGACCATGCACTGGGCTGTTTTCCTCCCCTCCCTCACCATCCCCGCTGAGGCCTCTGCCAGGGAAGGGGCCGCAGGGTGCTGCCAACACCGACGGAGCCTTCTTTTCCCCTGTGGTTCCCACCTGCCGGCCGCAGATAACCCGAGCCCGGGGGCCGGGATTCACCCTCAGGCCCAGCCAGCGGGGAGCGGCCAGTGAGGGACCCGCCCGAGGGAGGCGTCCCGGGCACCCCCGTCCCACACCGGGCGGCAGGACCCCGGCCCCAAAAGCCGCTGCAAGTCCCGGGATCCACGGCACACTTAAAATAAATCAATAAATGATAAAGGACTGATGAACATCATCCCGAAGCCAGAGCGACTCCTCAGCATCCCGCCCCACCCCACAGTGGTGCTTCACTGTGCCACCCTCCGCCTGACAGGGCTGCACCTCAGCCCGCCCCGGACCGGACCGGACCAGCGCCCCTTGAGCCCGTACCCGACCATACCGGCACCTCTCCAGCCTGTACCGGACCGTCCCAGCGCCCTTTCAGCCCGATTGCCCCACGAGAGGCGCCGACTCCCCACCGCCGTACCTGCCCCCGGCGCGCCTCAGCACAGCCACGCTTCAGGGAGGATGCCCGGCGCCTTCGCTTCCTGCAGCCCCCGACCACAAAGGGCCGCCACCGGGACACGGCGGCGCCTCGTTCGCCCTAAAAAGGGTCGGATGTGTTGGCGGCCATTTTTAGTGAGGGCAAGGCGGTGGCTAAAGAAACCTGCCCGCCCCGCTCAGGGGTGGCTTGGTTTTCGCTGGAGGAGGAAGGGCGTCGCCCAAGATGGCGGTGTATGCCCGTGCCCAAGATGGCTGCGGAGTGGAGGCGTTGTGTTGCCTAATTTGTATTTTACGGTTTAACCTGCGTAAAAAAAAAAAGCAGGAATGTTTGTGTGGTGGTAGAGAAGGGGCTCTACGTGCTATAGAGCGAGGTAAAGTGTGTGGAAGGGCTTCAAGAGACGCATTTTATGGCAGTTTGCTAGGCCTGTTCTGGTTGAGGTGAGTATGGTCCCTTGTGCACGGCCTGACAGGGCTACCTGCTGCTGTGAGGTTGGGTCAGGGTGCTGTGGCTAGGAGGGAACAGGGGTGCCAACGAGGGGCATATTCCATTCAGGGAGCCCCACCAGCATGCCCTTGGGCTTGGCATCACCAGTACCTACAACCTCCCTTAGGCTGATGTATGTCAGGTCTTTTCAATGGCAGCCATGTGTGCTTGGGGCATGGGCTGTCACGGAGCGCTTGCACTGGGTAGTAGCCGCTACTTGCACTTTGCGTGTGTTGTACAGACAGGAGGCTGCTGCGTGGTGAGGTTAGTAAGGGATTTCTCAGTATCACAAAGGTGTCTCGAGACAGCTGCCTGTAGAAGACCCAGTAGCTGGGACTTGAAATAGCCGGTGCAGCAAGAATTGCAAAGCAAAAATAAATGATATGCTTACAGGTTTAACATTAATGCCATGACTTTTCATTAATTATATGTCACCTGTAGGCTTGGATTTGGAAAATCTATTGCTTGGGGAGGAGAGTTTCCAATTCAGTTGAAATCATGATATATTTGAAAATTCCTTTGTGTTTCAAGTTTAGTTAAACATCATTCAGGTATGAAATTTGTTTGTGTTTAACCCATTAGAGCATCAGCTCATTTCAGCTTTGGGATAAAATGGGTAGAATGTAGACACTTGTAGGTTAGTACAACTCCTTAAATTTCCTTGATGTAAATCAATGTATCACTTCATCTACTGAAGATACTTGGTCCTCTCTCAGTTGCACAGGAATGTGATCCTTTCTTAATGACACTTAATTTTTGACCTTTTCCTAATACAAATCCAGATACTCCAGAGGGGTTGCTTAAGGCCATATGCTTGAAGTTTGTTCAGCTGTTCCAGAAAATCATTGCTGGTGAACAGTAACTGAGTTTTTGGTTCCACAGTGATTAGTTTTAGATTTATGTTAGACAGTCCAAAGTCCATTAGTTTTAGATTAGACAGTCCAGAGTTAACTGTTTGAAGATTGGGGGAGGGAGGACTCAGACTCCATGCCATGGAGTTAACTTATTGCAAGTAGTAGAAAATACAAACTGATCTGCAGTTTCTGAGTTGTGTAACAGAACAACAATGTGAATGGGGAAGGGCTACAAGGAACTGAAAGCTTGAACTGGTATGCTTGGGAGTCATGAGGTACCAGCTGCTGGCTTTGGATGAATAATACAAAATAATAAGTATCTTGTGTTTTCAACCCAAACAAGCAGCTGAGTTTCTGTGGCTTATGATAAAAATAATCTATAAGCAGTGGTCAGCTTTTAAATGCAGCAAGTTTCTCTGGAAACCAAATGTTAAGCCACTTCATGTGATAAAATACAAAGACTTCTTGTCTCTAGAGTAAAGTAAGAAATTAATTTGTCCCCTCCAGTCAATATACATCACACAGCATACCAATAAGAATCTGTTTTATTCTTCAGTTACTATCTGCTAGAATATTAGCAACTGTATATTTCTCCAGTTCTGCTAAATCCACAATAGGATAGCCTGGTAAGACTTAATTATAAAGTTAGAAGGAAATTATTTAAAATACGGGAAATACCCCACACATGATCAAACATGTGTCCAAATTACAATAGGGCAAGTATTGATTAATAATTTTTACGACATTTGTTGTGCAATAATCTGTGGATTTTATTACAGTACTTTGAAGTAGGTAAATGGCAATATACATACTGATTAAAAAAAAAAAAAAAAAAACACATTTTAAAAGCCTAATCTTGGACTTAGAACATCATGAATTCCAGAACATGTTGCTGCAGAAACAAAAACTATTTGTCAGAAGAAAAATTCAGAGAGATGTAATTGACTACTTGTAGAGATCTTGCTCAATAAAAACATTTTTAAGCCATTGTACAATAAATAGACTTCTAACTTCTAAGTCATTGATCTAATCACAAGAACATGCACATATAACAGAACTGGCTTTTATTTTGCACTAGTTTGACTCTGACTCTGTGCCTCTGTTCCTTTTTCCTAATTCCAGACCATTTTCCTAAATATTCTCTTTTAGTTCCTTGTACTTTTTTTTCCCCTCCAAAGTCTTCTCTTAAACTTAGAAATTCAGCAGTGCAGTACGTGTGTGATTTTAGTAACAGGCCAGGATAAAATTCCTAGCATCTTTTGATTTTAAATGGTTGGAAACAGTCACTAAACCAGTGTTGTGTTCTGCAGCTGGACTGAATTGACTGTCGGTCCCGGATAGAAATGATATCATCCCATTGCCCCACTGAACTCTAAGGGAACATTGTGTATAAAGCCTGGAAAGTGCTCGTTTCATGGAATACATGTTTACCAGCTGTAACTAAGATTTATTGCCTAATCTGACAGCTGTTGAGTGGCATATGCTGTCACTAACTTGAGGAGGCATTTGCAGCTTACAATGCGTCGCAGCACCAATGCATAGCATTTAAAGCTTTCTGAAACAGGTTGCAATGTACTGTTTTCATAGAGAAGTACCTAGTTTTCTATTTCATTCTTGGTATAAATGTTTTAGGTGCAGGTATAAATGTTAAATGTAGCAACAGAGGCTAAATAAAGCACAAGAGGACACTTTTAAGTGTCCTTTTTTTAATAATTTTAAGTGCTAGCTACTGTTGACATAGAAAAGCTTTTACATGGAGTTTCTTTGGTAGCAGCCTAGCAGGGTAGGAAGGGTACTAACCGCTACCACCCCAGGGGCAGGTGAAAATGGGTTGTCAGGCAGTGCTGATGGTAACTGATGTGATGTTCTATGGGAAAATGGTATAAATAGCTAATGGAAAGCAGAAGTTGCCCTTGGCAGTAATATAAATGGGACATCTAATTATCTAATAACTACACGAGTATAATCTTATACTGTGCATTGAAACATTGATTCCTTGCATGCTCCCCCGTTTGTACAAGTTTTTGCTCCTTTTTTTATTGATTGAATTCTTAAATTGAAATTAATTCAGTCCAAGTATTCTCAAGACAGAGGTACACCTGAGATGTTTTCCGATGTTTCAGTATTTCTGCAAATGTTTCGATGTTGATTTGCATTATGAATGTAAAGAAATATGAGGGAAAACTAAAAATACATATATTTTAAACGTGACCTGTGCAGAATTACCAAAATATCCAAAGCTGTAATGTCTTTTGAAGAGTCGCTGTATTAAGTTTGGATAACAAAAGTAAGCATAATCATAAGTGTGAAACAGAAGGATTTTAGCTATGACTTTACGTGCAAATCTTAACATGTTCCTAACTGAGAACGCTCACCTGTGCTACCACTATATTTGACAAGGCAACTATGCCTACTGTATCCTTGTAGAATAAATTGAAAGATTGGCACAGTTTTTTAGTAAGAAAATACTCATCCAGAGGGACAGAAAAGATTTTAACAAGATGTTCACTAAATGCTGCATTCTAGTAACTTTGTAGGAAACCCGAAGTCTTAAGTTATATTGGGATTGCTCTAGAATGATTGTAGTGCTCTACAAATTCTTGTATTAACATGCTAATATGAAACATGAAAGCATAAAGAATGAAGATAACAGAAGCATAGGGAACTATCATTATTGAAGCTATTACAATTTTTAGCTCAAACTAGGATTAGTGATATTTTTTCCAGGGTGTATATATAAAGCAGTATCAGTGTATTTTTCTTTAAATAGGCAATAAGAAATGGTGCTTCTATTTGCTTTCATTATTAGTAACAGTAAGGAATTCCTGATTCCTCAACCTCACTGATAAGTCACCTACAGTCTATATATTAAAAAATACATATATTTTTTTTACATTATACTCTGGGTTTATCTTTAAGAACACTAAACAGACTGGGGATTTGGCTGTGTAAAAGATTTTAAAACATTTCCTTCTCTGGATTGTGATGTCTTCTATAGGCAGTTGCATTTAAAAAAAAAAAAAAAAAAAGTGTTAAGTTACATCGTGGGGTTACAAACTTAAGGGGTGATGACTGTCTCTAGTTCTTGTACAGCATTGCCATTTGTGCGTAACAATAATTAAAAAATAAAAATATGTGGCTTAAAGCAGTAGACCTTACCTGTACCAGGAAGAAATTTACACAGCGCATTGTGAAGGGCAGCTGCAGTTCAGAGAGGAAATTACATGCTTGTTGGAAGTTCCGTGGTTTAATTTCTGAAAGGTCGTTTTATGCTTGAAAAAATTCTCTGCTCAGCCATAGGTGTATGCTTACATGGCTGCTTAAATGAAGGGGATGAATAAAAAGCAGAGTGAGCAAAATACGGGTTGAATCTTCGTGCTTAAGTGGTACAACATGAGATTGAGGAAGACAACCACTGACATGAATGCTGAGTGCCTCAGCTGGTGCTGTCAGCGGTGAGGTGTGGGAAGCAGGGCTCTAAGTTATGCTGAGGGTTTCCTGATGTATGTGAACAGGGCACTGATAAGTGTATTTTGTTTGAGAAATGTGAGATTAAGCCCTGTTGGCTTAACATGCTTAATCTTGATGTGTTTAGTAACTTCGAAACAACCCCAGGAGCAGCTGAGGGCACTCGGGTTGTTGGATCTGGAGCAGAGGAGGCTCAGGGGAGGCCTCATTGCTCTCTGCAACTGCCTGAAAGGAAGCTGTGGGGAGCTGCGGGTCGGCCTCTTCTCACAGATAACTAGTGATAGGACCAGAGGGAATGGCCTCGAGTTGTGCCAGGGGAGGTTCAGGTTGGAAATGAGGAGACATTTCTCCTCAGAAAGAGCAGTCAGGTGCTGGGACGGGTTGCCCAAGGAGATGGTGGCATCACCATCCCTGGGGGTGTTCAAGGAAAGGTTGGACGTGGTGCCTGGGACGTGGTTTAGTGGGTGGCATTGGTGGTAGGGGATGGTTGGACCAGGTGATCTTGGAGGGGTTTTCCAACCGTAATGATTCTAGGATCCTATGAACTCTTATTTTAAAGGACTTGAGAGAAAAAGCAATGTTTGGGAGAAAAACAGAGAGAGAAGAGAGAGAGAAAAAAACAAACGTATGAAATAACTACAGAGGATGTTTAAACCACAAAAAAAAAAAAAAAAAAAAAAGCCCCCAGCAGAGCACCGAGGCCACCCCCTCCCCTTGCCGCCCCGGCGGCGCCTCACGGCGGGAGCTGCCGGGGAGGGGTGGTGGGCGCGCGCCTGGCGCGTGATGCGCGCCCCCGGCCCCTCCCGTGCCCGCGCGGCGGCGGGGGCGAGCGCGGCGGCGGCTACGTGCCGAGGCTCAGGTCCACAATGGGCCCCGCCGCGCGGGGGGGCGGGGAGGCGGTGGCGGCGGCCCCAGTTCCAGCCCCAGCCGGGAACCCGGCGGCGACGCGGCCGTGAGGCGCTGCCCAGCCCTAGCCCCGGCTCCGTGCCCTTGCCGGGGACGCGATTGAGCGCGGCGGGGCCGTACGGTGCTCGCTTCTTCCCCTGCACCGCGGCCCCGCGGCCACCCCGTCCGTGAGCGGCCGGTGCCTGGCGGTGCGAGGGGCAGGGGGCGGGCACGGCGACAAAGGGCGGCGGGGCCGGGCCGGGCCCTCACTGACCTGCTCCTGTCCCGCAAGAGAGCCGGGTGGCGTCGGAGGGACCGCAAATGAAGTGCGAGAACTGCACCAAAAAGGTGAGCGGGGCGGTCCGCGGGACCCCCCCCCCCCGGGGACGGCGCCTCAGGGTGGGCTCGGGGGGCGCCCCAAGGTCCCCGGGCCCGGCGGCACCCCCGGGCTGAGCTCCCCGGGAAGCTCGGCCGGTGTGGGGGGGGGGGGGGAGGGCGCCTCTCAGGGCTCTTCGGGGCTGCTCGGGGTGGTTTGGGGCTTCTCGGGGTGGTGGTGCTGCCTCTCAGGGCTCTTCGGGGTTGTCCGAGGTGGTTTGGGGTTGTTCGGGGTCGTGGCGCTGTCTCCAGGGTTTCTCGGGGTAGGCACCTCGCGATGTGTGTCTCTGGCTTCTCGGCGTCCTATTTGATCTTCCCCTCAGAGTTCAAAATAATAGCAGTCGCTGAGAACTGTGAAACCGATCAAGGGAATTTCTGAGGAATTATTTTCATTGTAGTCAACACGCTTTGAAAATAAAGCCTTGACTATAAATGTGCAGCTCGCATACTGTCAAAACCTGTAAATGCGCTAAAGGAGTTTTTAACTATCCAAATAGTTCTGTAACGATGTTGCTGGACATATTTTGCATAATATGTCTTATGTTTTGTTTCAGGAATGCAGTAAAAAACAGAAAAACGATGACTCGCAAAGTGCATCTGTTGATGCATTGAGTTCTAATGATGGCTTTGAAGAGGTAATGTTCCTTCTAAAAACTATCGTCCTTCTTTGTGTTCTTGTTCCACGATGCGCCCCAAAGGCAGAGGTTCCAAATAGAGAACTTCGAAGCACTGGATCATTTATTACCCTGTTTATATGTGTCCATAACATGAGAATCAAGAACCTTTTTGAAAGATGAAATAAAAAAACCCTTGGTCTGCAAGCACAAACAATAATTAAATGTTTTGTTGTTGTTTTTAAATTGTTTGTGTGTCAAAATCTTACCTCAAATCTTTACAGTGAAGACAGGGCTGAGAAGGAAAAAAGTGGGATTTTGCCTGTTCAAGTGTGCAAATGTATTATTATTTTTTTTTATATAGGACCAACTTGTGTCACGTACTGTTCTTCAGGAGATAACTGTCTCCCTGGGAATAGGTTCTTAATTGAAGGAATTATTATTATTTTGTTTTCCATAAGTAGCTTGGTTATCTTGCACTTCCATCCAAGTATTCCTCTTCCTCCACAGCTGAGCTGCCAATTGTATTTTAGCCAGAAATCTAGAACTGTTACCTTGCAGTCTATGTAACTGTCGACTGCCTTCTGTTTGTTTTACCCAGTGGTAAAAGCCTAAGCCATCTTGGTGGGAGAGGCATCCGGCTACTAAAGAGGCTTAATAGTTCAAATAAAAGTTTTTTTTTTCACTTGCTGGTGACTTGTTGGTTACTGTCAACTCTGAAATGCAATGCAAATCAGGTTACTACAACATGTACTTCAGGGCTAAATTTAGACCTATGTGTTTACACTTAAACATTTTGCAGTTTCACAGTAATAATAGAGCAGAACCATGAAGAAGGATTGAACAAATTACTCTGACTATTTCTAAAAAACCTTGGGTGTTATGCCACTGTCATGGATTGTCTTGTTTTATTTAAAACAGTGAGAAGCAGATCTGCTTTTTATCTCGGTCATTGCAGAGATCTTGAAAATTGCTTGATCATTATTAAATATTTATGTATTTGTATCTTTTTTTCTTTTTTTTCTTTTTTTTTCAGAAAAATGAGTTTCATGCTTTGGCTAATGCTAAAATACTCCTTAGCGACTGCTTAGCATGTGACAATTGTATGACATCAGAAGAAGGAGCCAGAGTTTTCCAACAGAATCAGAAGGAGCTCTTTCGTATACTCAACCTTAATAAGGTAAAATGACACAAACAATAATGCACTGTTTTCTGTGAGGAGGGGAAAAGATTACAGAATGACTAATATTAATTCTTTATATACATATTCACACCGTAGTTACTAGCACTGTTCTGGGGGTTTCTTATGCCAATGTACCCACACAATACAAAGTTATTGAGGCTAATTTTTGGATGTAGAATTGTTTTTAATATATTTTTGAGCTGCCTATATTTGGAACAAAAATTGTTGACCTCAATTCTTAGCAAAGAATTGCCGTTTTCTGCTGAGATCTGTATTCCCTGGAAAGTAATTGCTATGTATGGCTCAGATTGTTAGATCTTGATGCTGATTTAATTTAGTTCCATTCAAGTCTTCTGTGTCCTTACTTGGTAATGAAAAGCTATTAGAATTAATGCTGGCATTTTCTTAATCTGTACATAAGTGTTGTAAATAAGATGATTCGTCACGTAGTAATTTTCTTAGAACTAGTTGAACTCTCCATGTAACACGATATTATTGTACACAAGAGAAAGAGAGAAGAAGGAGAGGGGGAGGCAGGAGGCAGGAGGGACACAACCCTTTCAGGTCATATCAAGCTCTCTTAATTGGACCCTAAGTCCACAATTCAGAGGGAGAGAGGTTACCTTAATCAGAACTTCTCAGGACCAGAGAAAGGTAGTGAGCAAGTGAGATGCTTTCCAGACAGTAGTGGGCTCTATGTGCAGGGTCGTTCTACAGTGTTTAGGGTGTCTAAGAACAAACTATGGTCTCTAACCTTTCATAGGGTGAGACTTGTCTGTAGCATAGTCCTGGTTTCTCTTTCAAGTGTTCCACTGATCTGGACAATATCTCAACTAAACCACGAGGTTCAGCTTCAAATAAATGCTACAGTCATCTGAGCTTTATAGTTGCACACCACTGTCTATATTTTCAAAGGGTTCTTCAGTGTTCACAAATGCTGATTTGTTAAGGGTCCTGTCTTGCCATTTCCTCTCAATTTCTTCAGTGATAGAGGCATGGGAGCCTGAACAAAGGTTCAGATCTGTAATTTGCTGAGTTGAATGTGTAACTTTGAATGCCCATGCTCCTGGAAACACTAGTTAGTTTATTTTAGTATTTAAACATTCTGCTTTTTTTCCTTATTTGTCAGTACTAGATTCTGGTAGGAATGAAAACTTGATAGGTGCTGAATGTCTCTTAAATTTCTTTATGCCATTATGAGACCAACTACAGAATTGTCTTGGGACAGATGGAATTCCCTGAGTCATACAAAAGCAACATCTATGGATGATTAGAGATAAACGCTGTCAGGATCAGAAGAACATCCTGTCCTGCCCTCAATAAATGTGATAGTTGTTTCATAGGGGATTTAATAATAAGGCCTACTGAATCATAGGACACTGAGGAGTAACTGCAGGAGTAGAAAAGGGAGGGAAAGGAGGGAGCGTTATCCTTTTGTAATTACCCACGTTGTTTCCTTTGTGTTTTGTTTTGTTTACCAGAAATGTGATACCTCAAAACACAAAGTGTTGGCAGTGTCTATATGCCCTCAGTCATTGCCTTATTTTGCTGCTAAATTCAATCTCTCTGTGAATGATGCAGCCAGGAGACTCTGTGGTTTCCTCAAAAGTCTCGGTAAGTGTGGGGTTGTTACGGTGGAGCAGAAAGGGAGGGTTATTTTATGTATTTGTTTCCTCAGCAGAACTGTTTGTAATGCAGTCATAAAGCACCATCTAGTTTAGAGTTGAGTTTGAAATGTGTACTCTGTGATATTAGTGACCGTGCAGCAGTGTGACATACACCGGTTTCAGGAATAGCTTTGAAGCATGACTGTGTTGATAGTAAAGGTCAGAGAACAGAAGGACGTTATAGAGCCATCTTTGGAATGTTCACTATGAAGAAATCAGGGAGGATTTGGCTGTAAGCTTCAATAAGATTTCTCCCTTGTTCTCTAACTTAGGGGGAGGGGATTCTTATGCTAGGTGCCTACCAGCCCTTTGACGTTAACCTCTAGAATATTATCTTTTTTTTTTCTGTATTTTCAAGCGACTCACAAAAACTGTTGTATTTTATGTTAAAGCTGTATTTCCTTTGTTCTTGATGCTGCATATACGAAGTTTAATCTGAAAAACTAAGGGTTTTCTTCTTTAACGTCCTTGAGGGAGGAAGCAGAAGGACAACAATAAACCCATGAATTGTTTCCTGCCTTATGTTTTTATTTTTCAGATTTTTAAATGCATGTCTGTACCCAGTATATTATTTCCTACATCCAAAAGGAGAGCCAAGTTGTGGTGGGCCCCAGTTTTCTTAGAATACGTTATTTATCTTTGCCTCACTGGCTGCAGGGACGTGCTCAATATTACGTAGGTGGATAGGGAGTATGTTGCTAAACGAGCAGATGGAAGGTCTCTGCTATGTTGGTGATATGCTCCTGTACCTTTGCACACAACTCAAGCAGAGGAAGATATGCCTCTTAGCAGGATACATGTTGTTTTTTTTTGTGGATAAGAAGTCACTTCACGTTCTGTAAAGAATGCTCGTTCTCAAGAGTCACTGCATATAGCCCTGGAGTCTTGAGATCCTATGCAATTGGACAAACAAAACCCACATATTTTCTGAATGAAAAGCTTGCCATAAGGAAGCTGACAGCGATTTGAAGTGTTGCTAGTCAGAGTTAGCAAGTTGGTGGTCCTTTTCAATTGATGACACAGAAGATAGCTTTAAAGCATACAGCTTTTATTTTTGACTGTACTAATTGTGAAACTTTTTTAGAGGCTAGAGAATATACCCATCTTCCAAGATATTCTGTAGACGTAGGACTTGGAAGGATGCCTGTGAGATGGAAAACATTCTAGTTGTTCACTTTTCCTTCCTGTTGTATTTCATAGGGGTGCATTATGTATTTGACACCACTATAGCTGCTGATTTCAGTATCCTGGAGAGCCAGAGGGAATTTGTGCAGCGGTATCAACGGAGGAACCAGGAGGAGCATGCCTTACCAATGTTTGCCTCTGCTTGCCCTGGTGAGAACTGATTTCTGCAACCCTCTTCTTCCAAGGAATTAAGGGTGATTTCATCTGTTTTTCATGGGCTGTTGGAAGTTACCAATGGGCTTTCACATGTGTGATGAGCTATATCACAGCCACATAAATGTGAGCCACGCCGACAAGGAATGGGTGTGCTCGTGTTGGATAAGATAGCTGCTAATTCAGTGTAGGTCCTTGCGCAGTCAGCTACAAAAGTTGCAGTAAATGTAAAAGGTGAGGAGTGTAAATTCTGTTGTTGCTCTTCAAAAAACTAACCTTGCTGGTACTCTGGAGCTTCTGATAATAATACAAGGAACCTGAACTACTAATTTCCTGTGCTAGCATTGATACGTGGTGTTTATTAACCTGTTGTATTTCCCGTCACTGCTATAAAAGAAGCATACATTACATATTAATGTCTAGATAATGAACCTGAGGTACAGAAGAACTGAGGCTTTTAGCGCTTCATGTAAGGCCCTGGGGGAAATTTATCACAACTGAAATTAAGTTGGTGGCTGTTGCTCGTATGCCTGGACCACAAAGTTTAACATGGTGGTTTTTTTTTATTGAAAAGAATCTTTAAGGAGTTTTGCAAACTGGTATAACTAAACCCTAACCTCCGTTACCTTAAGTAAAGTCTTGAACTTTTCACTTCAGCAAGTGACGTGACTTGTAATGACTGAGACAGTTATGTCTAACATTTACAAAATAACTCCCACTTGACATGTGATGCTCTTCTGAGAATTTTGCATGAGAACTTGTTCTGTTACAAAAGGAATGTGCATTTATCACAACTGAAAAGATGCAGTATATTCACTTATTGTTTATTTCTTGTGCATTTGCTAGCACCCTGTCACGTCAGTTCTCCACTGTGATAAATAATACTCTTAAAAACAAGTATCAAAAAGGGGGCAAAAGTAACTCCTTTGCCTAATGCCCCTTGCCAGCTCCACTCTAGCAAGTTCATGGTGCTGATTTTCAAAAGGCTTTCTAACAAAAATACAAATGTAGTTCTAACTTGGAAATAAGTTATGTGGATTGCATTCTTAAAAAAAAATATGTTACAGTTAAAAGAGTGAGAGTATCACAGAATCACAGAATCACAGAATTTCTAGGTTGGAAGAGACCTCAAGATCATCGAGTCCAACCTCTGACCTAACACTAACAGTCCCCACTAAACCATATCCCTAAGCTCTACATCTAAACGTCTTTTGAAGACTTCCAGGGATGGTGACTCCACCACCTCCCTGGGCAGCCTGTTCCAATGCCTCACAACCCTTTCAGTAAAGAAGCTCTTCCTAACATCTGACCTAAAACTCCCTTGGCGCAACTTTAGCCCATTCCCCCTCGTCCTGTCACCAGGCACGTGGGAGAACAGGCCAACCCCCACCTCTCTACAGCCTCCTTTAAGGTATCTGTAGAGAGCGATAAGAGAGCGAGAGAGAGTATGTATTTGGTGGCTTCCAGAATTTGCTCCTGTCATTTATTTAAATTTTAAATACTGATATTTAAATTATACTTGTACTCGTTTATTCTGCGTGTTCTCTAGTGGAAGTATCTGGGTCATGCTTTAGGAACTGTATACATGTCAGAGGGAAAGGTTTCTACTTCTTTCTGTTAGTGTTATCTCAGTGTTATCTGGTATCTTCAGAAACAGACACACTGTATGTTGCTCTCTTGCAAGTGCAAAACCTGCAAAGTTGAAACCACCCCATTTAATCAGCTTTGACTTGTGCGTTATTTAAAATTCAAAACCGGTGGGTTTCTTTCAGAACTTCCTCTTAGATAATTTTAATTTTCTGCACGTAGAAACAGAGTTAAGATTATTTGCTTCTCTCACTAGACAGATATTAACACAGTTGCTGGAACCCTTTTCTCATCCTTATCTGTTCTACAAAAGATAGTTTCTGTCTTCACTGCAAGTTGTGGTGTTAGCTGCCTGCTGTGGTGTGGATGTAGAGGCATGGGTGATTTCCATTTCTGGAAAAGTGAACTGAAATACCACTGTAAACCCATTCTGAAAGTGTGCAACATTTCATTCCCTTTGACTGCAATTACAGAAGAAATTTGTCCAGTCATCTAAAGTAAGGTTGTTTAGTGTGTTTCATGAATTTATCTGGGTGCATTTTCTGTTCTTCATTCTCCTTCCCCTCTATGTCCCCAGATGACATAAATCTGTCAAAGGCACTTTGTTTACTGCTTGTGCTCATCACAAAAATGTTTTATATAGCTCTGTAGATCAAGGTCAATGTGAACTCATATTACTGCTTTACTTATATTTATCTTTGGGTATAACTCCACAGATTAAAATACCACCCTCTTCAGTAAGTGGTGTGCATTGTAAAATCTACCCTGAGTAAAAGGGCATAGCTGGTATAATCCCAAAACCTGATCAAGGGGCATTTAATTGTCTCTGTCTAAATTGTTCTTACCTCCTCCTGCTGTTCAGGTAAAGTGAGAACTTGTTTGTTTCTTGCCCAAAATACAACAGTGTAACTGCTCTAGTGATTTTTTTGCATAATGCTCCAGAAGTGATCAGTTCTTTTTTCATTTACCAAATGGTTCAGCAATGTGAAGCACTTGCTCTGGGAACCAGGCAGTATTTTTAATGCATTGCTAACCTCTGAACTACTAAAACAAGCCAATGGGGCAGGCTTGTAGCATAAGCAGGAAGAGTGTAACTGCTGGGGACTGAAATGCTGTTGTTCCAGTCAACTAAATTAATTTCCTTTTAAAGTAGTGAGTATTTTCTACCTAGTTGTTCTGTGCTTTACACTGATGTATAAATATTTATGCCATATGTCTCTCTCTGACATCCTTATGATAAACCACTAGAAATAACATGTTCTGAAGTGGATCTGTAAGCATTTATACAGTGATTTGTAGGGACTTCCTTTTGTTCCTTGATGCTAACACAAGCCAGCAAGTGGTTCAGAATCTGAATGAATTCCTGAAGGGTGCAGGCCTCTGTGGTTACAGATGGACACTGATAGAAGAACTGGGTATCTTAGGCCTCCTGTAACTGTGGCTCTGGAATTCAGCCCCACTAATGAGTAGGCAGAAGCAGCACGTATGCAAAGTGCAGATAAATGCCTTGTGCTGCTCATTCAAGGCTGCTTGTGTAATTAAACAACAACTAACGCTCACTGTGCAGCGGGAACTACTGTACGCTTGTTCTGTCTGCTGGAAGAATTTAAGAAATTGCTTGGGGTGATATCTGCCAGAAATCCCCTGGAATTTCCTTACAGTTTGCAACTAGGATATCTGAATACCACTTGAGTTCCAGTTGTGCTGTTACTGGCCCTTGTGGCAGTGTTCTGACTTGCACTTATGTACAAATACCTGGCAAGGTCTTCAAGCTTAAGAATTAAACTACAGATAGTCCCTTTCCTGAGCAGAGTGTACTTTGCAGCAGTTTTTCTTTTACGTATACACTGATCTACTTGATAAAAGGCTGAAGCAAGAAATGTTTTTACTCTTTCTTAGCACCAAAAGCAATAAAATTCCTTAGAAGGCTGAGTTAAACACTCTGCACAATTTAGCTGTTTGATCTACAGTTCGTGTGGGTGAAGCAAAAATTCTGAATTAAGTCCTTGTTGTAAAAGATGCTGGGCTGTTGCTTTCAGTAAAAGTTACAGTGCCAAAGTAAGCATCACACAGCCTGGACACCTTAATCCCCTCACCTTTCAGTTCACGTTTTGTAAAGTGGGGGATACTAGAACTGCTGTGGATATCAGGGGTGGTGTAAATATAAACACCCTGTTGGAGCTGAAATGCTGAAGGAGCCTGGTGAAGGGGACAGGGAGTCTTGAGTAACTAAGACTGGATGTTGGATACAAAGAGACACCCCTTAACTGCTTTGTGCACGGGGAGGTGGTTATAAAGAAGGTGTAGATACTCTAAAAATGGTAAAAGAAGCCATTTCTCCTAGGTTTAATCCATGTGCATCTTGTGATAATGCTTTCATGTGACTCTTCTGTTCTAGACGAGGCAAGCTGGGTGTGGGGTTACTAAATCTCAGGAAAGAGAAGGATACAGCTAAGCAACTGAACAGAGAACGTTTGTTGGAGTATCCACTGATCCAAGAGCTAAGGACTAGGAAGTCAACTTAACTCTTTGTTAGCTGGGATCTTGTTCTTCCTGCTTTGTTAAATCCATGAGTTAGAAAGGATGTAACAGATCATGCAATTTATAGTGGTTTCTAGGTTTCAAATTAACGACGCGGTGCATTACATGTATCTAGTTGTAAAGCACTGTTAACAAAGCCTTGAGGTTTCCTGCAGTTCCTAAGGTGGGGGATTCCAGCCTACATTGTCCCCATTTTCAAAGCAGGAATGTTCTAGCTACTGTGTAAGTCTTAATTTCTAACAACTTTGCTATAACTACTGTCACCTTACCGTGCTTATGTACTACTTCAGTGTCTGTGATTCCTGTCATTCTAGGTTGGATCCGGTATGCTGAGAGAGTACTCACCAATCTTGTGACCTCCCACATTTGCACTGCAAAGTCTCCACAGCAGATCATGGGCTCCCTGGTGAAGGGCTACTTTGCCAGGCAGCAGGTAAGTAATTCTGCCTTCTTTTTACCATTATACTCTTCCAAAAAGGTGGGCTAATATGTCTTAATATGGAAATGTAGATCTTGGTGTATTTTAAGCATCTTCCTGAATTTTGTCCTTCACTTGAAGAATAAACGCTGCTCTGCTGCCATACAAGTAAGCGTCCATGAGAAGAACAGTGTACAAAGAACCTTATCTTGTGAGCTGGCGGCAATCCTTGTGCTCCCAGTGCAACATGGATTTAGGTATTTAGAGATGAAGTTAAATCCAGAGTTGCTAACGAGATCCTTGTTATATACTGCCTGTGTATTTCTGTAGAAGCCAAAACAGGAGTAGAGGAGAGCGCTGTAGAAATTCCTGGGTTATCCAGAATCAATAAAAAGCACTGTATGCGAGAAACTAACCTTTTTATCTTGGCAATTTTCCATGTTGAAAAAGTTGCTGTTCTTTGTACATATACATTTAACTACGTTCAGATTACATAGAAAAAAATTTCCATTTCCCATAAATAGAGAAATACTGATGGAAATACTGAAATACTCACTGAAAGTGAGCGAGTGGCAGAGCTAGAAAATAGAATTCAGACATTCTGACTTGCGCTTGCTTTCTAAGGCAGTCAAAAGCTACAAAAGCCACATGTCACATAGTTTGAAGGAATAAGTAGAAGTTGCAGATGAAAGACTGACTTCAGATGTTTGCTCATGCTCTTGACTTCTGACCATGTTATGTGTGCTGCAGTCTTCAGCACTTATTTCAGCAATTTATTTCTACAGATAGATTTCTAATATTACCTGTATGGAATGTGTGGTGTTATTTTTGCCTTTGTCATCCTTAAAACTGTCTTTTGCTTTTCCTGGAGTTCACATGTGCTCTCTTCTCTGTTATGCAGAACTTGTCTCCAGATAAAATTTTCCATGTAATAGTGGCGCCTTGTTATGACAAGAAACTGGAAGCCCTGCGGGAAGATTTCTACACTGCCTTGTATAACTCACAAGAAGTTGATTGTGTTCTAACATCAGGTTAAATCTTCTTTAAACTTACTATTTGTAAAGATATACATGAATCTCCAATTTTTATGCCAGGCTTTGCTTTTTTTCAAAGTCTGCTTTAATTGTACAGTGGGCTTTCTTCTGATTTACAAATAAGTACAGGTTTTTGTGCTACTGGGAGCAGTGATATTGTATATGGAAGGCAAAACCAAAAAGAATCCTTTTAAGTTCATGTTCAAGATTCAGGTACTTATTTTTGTCAACCCCTTAAGAAAAGTAAGAACTATGCAAATCCACGTGCCAAATCTTTGTCTTGCTTATGCATGGTTGTCTCTCTACTGGGATTATTTCCAGTGCATGACACCAGTGACCTTTTGGTGTGGCTCTTGTCTTTAGGCGTAATGCCCAAACAATATATCCTCCTTTTTCGCTGCAGAGTAGAAACTACTTCTTCCACATTTTACCCAACAGAAAGGCTAAGTAGCATTATGCAAAGTTTGGAGCAAGCCAAAGGCCCTTTTCTTCAGGGCTCTATGTATCAGGCCTCTGAGTTATTGGAGGTATCTGACTCTTAAGAAGTGGAGGATGTGTCTGTAAGCAGACGGAGATAGATGTTGGGATGTTAATCACTTAAATGCATGGCACGTGCATTTTGCTTTGTGTTGAACGTAAAATGTCCTATGTTTTTGTACAGGTGAAATTGTCCAAATAATGGAACAGAAAAACATGTCTATGAAAGATATGACTGAAGTAGCTGTGGATAGTTTGTAAGTAGCTTTGTTGTGAATTGCTTCCTTATTTTGATGACAACTGACAGAACCTTTGTGTGTTGAACATAAACGTAAAACTTCTCAAAATAATGTTTTTTCTTGTTAAAGCAAAAAAGCCTGCATCAAAGTCTGAATATACTAAAGCCTCATCCTTTCAAAAACTTTAAAAAACTGTCTGTTTTTAAAATTTGACTTTTGAAGATTTGTTTAGCTCTTCATTTATATTGCAGCGCTGTAACACTAGATTTGACTTTATCAAGTTCGTGACTTGCTAGTTAAGCGTGTCTGCGGGTGTTAACTCCATTCCTTGAGCACGTATAAAGCTAACGGTCTCGTCTGCCCCCTTCCAGCTGTCTGGCCTCACCAGGATGCTGGGCTGCCTCATGGGCTGGCCATCTGTTCTGTGCTTTCCTTTCAATCAGAGCAGCACTCTGAGAGTAAATTTCCACTTTCCTCCAATACGTTCATGGAGAATTGTTTGAAATAGCACCCTTTCAGGACAATGGTAATTCAGTTTTATCCTAAACAGGGCAACTCACTTTTTTCAAGATTAGATAAAATTGAAAGATGCTTTAAGGTGAAGTGTAGTAGATGAAAATAACACAAAGATTTGAAGAGGGTTTGTTTGTTTGTTTTAATGGGTATGGCTGGCTCTGAAAGCAGCATGCATGTTGTTTTATTCCTCAGGCTTAGGTACACAGGCTGGTTTCAGTGCTCAGTGATCTTTGTTCAAGTGTGACAAATGTTACTTGATATCTTTCCAGAGTGGTGGTGGTAGAGCAATAAACATGCTTTCTTGCACAAAACGGAAAGCTTTGGAAATTTAAAAATAAATAAATAAATCCTTGCAGTTAGTATCCTGCTTAGATCTGGTGTAGACTGGTGAAATGAAGTTGTACAGTGGCAACAGTTTCAGGGCTGTGGTTGTTGTATAGCTGATTACTTCTACTAGAAGATGCTACACAGAATAAGAATTAGATAAGTACAGTTTTTACAGACATAATCGCGTGGAGGTAAGCATTTCTTTCATAATCAACATGTGCAATGAAAGAGCAAACTCTTAACCAGAATATACCTGTATTACTGCATCATTGTATGCTGGGGAATAATGTTTGTTTTAAAGATGATGAATCTGATGATACTGTTTAAAGCTGTGAGACCTGATCACATTTTGTTCTTCTTGGGTCTTAAAAGCAGACTTCTGCAGGGCAATATACATAAATAGAATTCTTCTTTAAAACAAGTTCTAGCACAGCACCAATTTGTTGTAAAGTACTCGAATGAGGGTGGAAAGGCCTTGCAGAGGGATCTGGATAGGTTGGAGAGCTGGGCGATCACCAACCGTATGAAGTTCAATAAGAGCAAGTGCCGGGTCCTGCACCTGGGATGGGGAAACCCTGGCTGCACGTACAGACTGGGCGATGAGACGCTGGAGAGCAGCCTAGAAGAGAGGGATCTGGGGGTCGTGGTAGGCAGCAAGTTGAATATGAGCCAGCAGTGTGCCCTGGCAGCCAGGAGGGCCAACCGTGTCCTGGGGTGCATCAAGCACGGCATCGCTAGTAGGTCAAGGGAGGTGATTGTCCCGCTCTACTCTGCGCTGGTGCAGCCTCACCTCGAGTACTGTGTGCAGTTCTGGGCACCACAGTATAAAAAGGACATGAAACTGTTGGAGAGTGTCCAGAGGAGGGCTACGAAGATGTTGATAGGCCTGGAGGGGAAGACGTACGAAGAACGGCTGAGGTCACTGGGCCTGTTCAGCCTGGAGAAGAGGAGGCTGAGAGGAGACCTCATCACAGTCTACAACTTCCTCGTAAGGGGGTGTCGAGAGATAGGAGACCTTTTCTCCATTAACACCAGTGACAGGACCCGCGGGAACGGGGTTAAGCTGAGGCAGGGGAAATTTAGGCTTGACATCAGGAGGGGGTTCTTCACAGAGAGGGTGGTTGCACACTGGAACAGGCTCCCCAGGGAAGTTGTCACTGCACCGAGCCTGTCTGAATTTAAGAAGAGATTGGACTGTGCACTTAGTCACATGGTCTGAACTTTTGGGTAGACCTGTGCGGTGTCAAGAGTTGGACTTGATGATCCTTAAGGGTCCCTTCCAACTCAGGATATTCTATGATTCTATGATTCTACTTGGTATTAAAAAACTATTGTGAACAAAGTAACTCAGTGCAGTTTTTAACTTGCTTTCATATCTGGCGAATGCTAACAAAGAGCAATTGGCTAAAATTAGGAGGCCGTATCACAAAGCAAAATGACCCAAGGTTATCAAATTGAAGTTGGAGTACTTCAATAAATAGCATGGCATAGGGCAGTACTAAATATATAAACTTCAGCTCTTTAGTGATGAAAATACTTCTCTGTCAGTATTACAACTTCCACTTTTTCTAGTAAGGTGTTTGTTGGGGTAATTTTCCCTTTGGTTTCCTGCTTGGATGCTGTGCTTGGAGTGCCTCTCAGGCAAGAGGTAGCACTGTACAGGCCTCAGGAAAGGGAGGAAGGCAAACTAAATTATAACTGGAGAGGCTTTTGCATGTAAGAGTGAAGGATATAACTTGTCCATTCATTAATCTGAAGAAAAACGTTTCCTTTCTGAAATTAGCATTGCCACACGTCCCTCTAGATTTCTCTTTTTCCAAGAAGGAACATGAGGCTGGAGAGGTGCAGTCTTTGGCTGTTGCCAGCATGCGTCCCAGTACAGTTCATGCTACAGCCAGTTGTGCTCACCAGTGCTCTGCTTTTAACTGGGCAACAGAGGGATGCTATGTCCATTAGGTATGGTGTTAGTTTTCTTTGCTCACTATAGAGTGGCACTTACCTTAAAGCTGCAGTGCTCTAGTGCAGTGGCAACTGCACTGGTTGTGAGCTATTTTAATGTCACGATGTTAGACTGACAAACAGCTCTGCAGGAGCAGACCAATTATCAGAAAGGCTTCTAACTTCTGAAGTACTCTTATGTTCTCCTAGGCTAAGTATTCCTCATGTCAAAGTTGATAAAATATTTTTGTGCTTACTTTCTGGCTGTGATTTTTTTTTTTCCCCAAAAAATGTCTTCTGAGCAATGAATGGCTGTTAACCAAGTCTTTAGACTGCCGAATGCGATTCCTGTAAATTACTGGTTTTGATGGTTTCTGAACATGGAGAGCCCTACATCCTCTTACTGTTCTTCTTTTATTTTTCCCAACATCTTACTGCTGTCCTTAAAGGGTTGAATTAAATAACAATAATAATAAAAAGGCGACTATGGTCTCACGGCTATGAAACCTTTTGGGGGGCGGGATGGAGAGAATGGAAAAAATGTGCTACTTGCCTGAAGTGAAGGAATGAAATTTAGGAGTTGACCTTTCTATTGTTTTCTAAGGTTTGGTGAAATAAAGGAGGGAGATGTAGTAAGGCATGATGGGAAGAGATCTGATGGTTACCTGGAGCATATTTTCAAACATGCTGCAAAGGAGCTTTTTGGCATGGATGTCAAAGAAATCACCTACAAAGCATTAAAGTAAGTCAGAGTTCTGTATCACTGTTGTGTAGGATGGGCTGGTTAGCACTACAGTGAACCCTGGCAGAGTTATTAATCTGTGTCTTTCACTGATAGGCAGTCATATATTATGGATAAGTAAATCTGTTGCTTTAAAATAGCTCCTGCTATCTTTCATTTTATTAATAACTTCTTTGCCCTGAGAAATTAAGTATAGCACTATCCTGAAAATTTCACTCCACCCTCTATTTTACTCAAGATTTCTGTTACATGTTACGCATCTGAATACAAACTGACACAGCTGGATCATCCCTTTGGTAATGCAGGGATTTAAAACCGTATCTGTATACCCTCACAGGAACAAGGACTTTCAGGAAGTTACCCTTGAAAAGGATGGTGAGACGGTGTTGCGTTTCGCAGCAGCTTATGGCTTTAGAAATATTCAAAACATGGTTCTGAAGTTGAAAAAAGGAAAGTTTTTATACCACTTTGTAGAAGTCCTTGCCTGCCCAGGAGGTAAGAATGTTAGTGGATTCACAGTCATTCTGCAGACAAACCTTGAATCTCAAAGGAAGGTTGTCTTACAGGCAGGCACTATGTTTCATTCCTTCTTAATTCTCTTCTTAATAATCTAAAATGCTTAATATTTAGTGACTGGTCTAGAACACCAATTATACATGTACAGGATTAGCTCAGAAATTGATTGGATTTTCTAAAACTAACCACAGTATTATTTGCTCTCTTGTGACCTATAAATAAATGACAGCATGACTCCTATGATTATTTCAAACCTCAGAGGAAGTGCTCTGAAATGGTAGTTGTCAAGGGCAAGAAAAGACAAGGAGCATAATTAAGATCATAAAACCACAGAGAAGGCAGAGAAAGATTGTTGTTATAGAAACTTCACTTACATAAAGATGTTGATATTGGAGTCACTTCAGGGAAATACAAATTTGAACAGAATGGGGGAGGTTTGTTTGTATAAAGAAACGACTTTTTTTTTTTTCATACTGTCTACAGGAAGTTTCCAAATTTCTCTTTATATCAAATCTTCATCACTATGTCTCTTTTTTTAAGGGTGCCTAAATGGAAAAGGCCAGGCCCAAACTGAAGATGGGAAACCAGATAAAGTGCTGCTTAACCAGATGGAAGAAGTGTATGCTGCAATACCCGTTAGACTTCCAGAAACCAACATGTACGTACAAAAGATGTACCAGGACTGGCTAGAAGGCATGGACTCCAGGAAGGTCCAGGAAACTTTGCACACCAAATACAGTGCAGTAAATCAAACGGCAAGCGGTCTGGATATCAAGTGGTAACCAGTCAAACTTTGAAAGGATTTGCTTAGGTTAGTAACTGATTCAGCACTGGAAACATTCTATGCAATCGCAGATGCTATGCACTAGCCGAGTGTATGAATGAGACGCTTTCCTAGTTGTGGATTCTTAGTTGTGAAGAACCATTGCTTTTTAAAAACAAAAAGAGAAGTCTCCAAAAGCCCTGGTTCCTGCCATTGTCTCTTAACTCTTACTGTATGTTCTATCCTGTGTATAATGAACTTCTTCATTCAAAAATGTGATCTTGAAAGGTACGTAAGCACTTCCTGCCAGGTGCAGGGAGTGTGATTCCTGATTAAGCTACTCCAGATTGAGGGTTCCCTTCACTTGCAACATGGGCTTTCCCAAGAAGGCGAGATCATCTCACTCCTACTCCTAGGCGTGCAGTCCCTTTCATCATGGGAGTACAGTCATCGTGATTTTCAATATTATTGCAGTTGTTATTATAGTAACTTGGGATTTACTTGCTTTGTTAACGAAAACACCCAACAACAAACAGCCCATAAAACAACAACAACTTTGACAAGTGTGTGTATGCAGAAGCGTAATGAATTTATGTATGTCTTCTATCAATATTACAACAAACGTTATTCAGTTCTAAACTAGAATCAGCATTCTTTACTGATGTAACATTGTGTAAGGAACAAGACACTTCACACAAACTGAATCTGGGAAACTAATATTAAATGGTTACAATGCAAGCCTTCATTAAAAATAGATACAAATAGTTGGTTGATTGGTACAAAAAGAGAACTCTTTCCTCTTAAGTTTTCTCATAAATTTGCAGCTACAAAGACTGCTGCTGCTTACGTTGGCTTCTTTATGAAAGTGAAACATGCACATGCATTGTCATGTGAGCATGTGCGTAGTACAACTTTGTTAGATTTGCTGAGCCAGACCCACAGCACTTCTATTCTCATGTTTCTGTACACAGAATACCAGATTGTTCTTTTTCACTTATCTCCATGTTGACAGACTTCTATAAAAATATCTTCATGGAGTGCCTCTGAAAAAATACTTAGCAATGCTTGTGAGCTCAAGTTATTATACATTGGCATCATTAATTGTGGTGTCCCTATTTTTTTAGGTGTGCTATAGAGGTTTAATTTAACAAACATCTTAAAGTGGTATTTGCATGCAAGCATTTTTGCGCCTTCATGAGTTGTCAGAGAGGGTAGTAGAAGAATGTGATGGACAAATAAGGAATCAAACCATTGCCAAATGTCTTCAAATTTTCCTAGTAGCATTGTATTCTTGATTAATGGCCTTTTTGAAGTTAGCACATTTTCAGATTGTTTTCCATTGGCTTCATTAGTCATTTCAAGAAGTGTTTGAATGCATCTTCTTGTAAATTTCCTAGTATTGCAACTGCTTGTGCGCCTAAGTTCTAATACTGCAAAAACCTGTCTCTATTTGAAATCAGCATTTAACTTGAACACAGTGGATGGGACAAAGGCATTAGTAAAGGCAATACAAGTGCTTGCTCTGGGTGAACAACAGAGGCTCAAGAATAGAGGGAGAGACTGAAGTACGTTACCCTGATGACAAGAGATAGCTGAATGTGAAGCTGTTAATAGAATTGCAGCTTTTAATTGGACTTCAAACTAAATAAAATATTTCCCTTTGAGGGACCTGTTTTCATCAAGTGCACATGAATTCAATTACTGTGCTACCTGAATGCACACAATGAGATTATACCCGTAAATTAGCCTTTGTAAGTTGTTCCTTCTTTTAATAAAGACATTATACTTATGTGGTGCAATATCAGAACATCTACAGAAATCTACCTCTGTACAGGAAGGGAGTCCAGAAATCACGGGAAGATCTATGTACAGCTAAAACTTTATTAAATGCTGAAGACAGATGGTGGTGTTGCATGAAACTTCTGAACAGACTACTTTTAGAGGCAACACCTGTCCCCTTTGAGCTCATTTTGTTTCTGTCATGATTTCCTCCAAAAACTTCAACAGAAGTACCTTGTAATAAAGTGGTCTTGTTCTGTTTGTATAGGCATATGTTTCTATGTATATATGGTTTGTAGCTTGATGGCATGTTTAAATTATATTGCTTCAGTTCTTTGTATAGTGTGCTTATTTTTTGTGTGCATATACTGAACAAAATGGTACGACAAAGGTGTTGCTTTTCTGACGAAATCTTCATTAAACTTCAAAAGAGCTGCCTTCCTGTTCTGAAGGGATACCCTTGAACTGTTTGTACGACTTGAAAAATAGGTGGTACTGCTGGACATGTCATCTTGTGCCATTGTGCTTGCCTGTTGCACTGAAGAGCCTTGCTTCCCCTTCGGGTGGGAGACCCTAGGAATGGGACAGTGGGTGACAAGTCTGTCTGCAATATACTATGCTGTGCTCCCTCCGCAAGGGAAGGAGGTGGCTCAGTGCATAAAAATTTAAACTTTCTCAGTTGAGTCCACCATTTCCTCCATCTACATAGTGATGTAACCTCTTGAGATAGCAATGTATGAATCTAGTAGAATACTTGTCTGCCCCAATGTTATTTTAAAGATGATAAAGGCATTAACTGAACAGCGTCTAGTGGCTAGGTGGAATGTATGTATTATAACTGATGACTTAGTGTCTGATACTTGTCCAATTTTTTGGGTCAGCTTTTGTTTTATAAGAATTTTGGAGTAAAACTGATTTTATGTTTTTTTACCTTTTCTTTAAAGTGCCAGTTTAAAACAAATCAAAAATTCTTAACTGTAATTAGTCCTTCCCCTTCGCTCTTCTTTCACTGAAATTTTTGCAGCTTGTTGCAGATTATCTATAGTGTAATACTTGCCAAAGATTTGATTCTGGCTTTTAAATTCACATTTGGCAAGTCTGTCATTGTTGACAATGTGTTTCTAGCCATGCTTCCTGAAACTACAGCGCCATTTAGTTCTCTGATGCAATTTTTGGCAACTAATAATTTTCATTGCTGCTGTGTTTTCAACAATGGGACAAGTCCCTTGTGTGGTGACAGCCATGGTGCTTTACTTTGCAGATGAATGTTGTGCTGAGACAATCTGTCTCTAGATGATTTTTAGAAAAGACTAAATTGAAGGGACTGGGGGGAGAGTAACTGGAAATTTTAATTTGGAAATTGTCCCAAGGTATTACTGACAAGCATATCAAGTGGTGGATACCTTGGGTT